>NC_133299.1:14076159-14253056 GCF_005239225.2 Populus alba | reverse complement strand
AAATAAGTCTAATTCTCCAATACATAAACTGTACTTAGACTTGATCCTGTAACTTGATCAATCTTGTACAGCACAACTTTTTTGCCTTCTGGCGTGGTCCAGGTCCTGCCATCCTCCTGCATATATCCTGCCAATCCAGCTCGAGCTTTGTGCTTCCAGACAGTGAAATAAGGGCAGGGGCAAGTGTGGGATTCTTGATTTTGAAACTCTTCCTTCCTCAGTTATATAAGGAGGGTTAAGCCTCAGATTTTGAAGCAACAAGTGTGGATTTCCAGGTCCCTGATCTTTTTTGTGACAGAACTTTTCTCTCACGCATTTTGTTCTCTTACAACGACGAAGAAGAAGCAAGAACTGGGCTGAGACACAAAGATCAGATTCAGATAAGATGCCTTGCTTTATATCTCCACCAATGTCAACCTTGACGACGTTGATAAGGATCCCATCTTTTCCGAGGCCACAAAAGCTGTTGCTTCCATCATCGAAGACCTGAACATGTAAACACTCTCTATCCTTCAACTTCTCTTTTCCTTCAATTTCTTCTGCTTGTTCATGTTCGAATTCTGTGGCCTCCAAATGCATGCCTTGTTCCCTTTGGTATGTCGGCCTGCAGGCCAGTTGTGTGTTTGATTTCCTTTAATGGTGACCCTTAAAGGTGAAAGAAGGATCGGTTGCTTAATTGTTTTTAATGTTAGTATTTTAAGGAGGCCACTTTCTCCAATGGAAAGTTAAATAATCTGATACCTTCCAATAAGGATCGCGTTCCCTTTACCCTCCCTAACCCATTCGACCCAACTTGCAAAGATAGTTTCGGATTTGATTTTCGATTTCTGGGGCATTTTTTTGAAGTTGAATCCAAGTTTTTTTTTTGGGTAATGCCGAGGAGCCATGGCCATTTTATCTTGATTTCCGTTAATTTTTCCCAGATGAAGGAAGGGCTAACCACCTGACGTACAGAAAACCAACCTTCTTTCCTTTAAAATTAAAAAAAAGGCAACTTGGCTAAGAAGTGAGCAGTGCCGGTCAAGATTTGGCAAGAATCTTGCGTGGTCCTTCTAGGTTACAGATTCGGCCAAGCCAAACACCCTGTCATAAATTTGATCAAATATACCTCCTCTCCTTCAGCTAAGGGTGATTCCATCCAACTTGGTTATGAATTGAATGGCTAGATGAATGCCACATGCTGTAAGGGGATTGGATGAAGAACCTTAAACTGCCTTTAACATGAACTTTAGGGGTTAATTTAACCAGATTTAAAGACATGATCTAGTTAAATACATGCGAAAAGTAAAGGGACCACCAATGATTTTTAGCCGTCTAGAGCGAAGGAGACACAGTCAATCCATTTAACAAACACCCACACGCATGCACCTGGCCGACGGACAAAAATGGATGCTTGAGAGATCATAGGATAGGAACTGATGAACTCGGGCACTACGAGAGAAGTAAGCCGTCACCTAACCACATCGTTTTGTCTTCGAGTAATAATTGCAAGTTGTTTCCTCAGCATTATTGGACTTATTGTTGCTTTGCTGTAACTTCTCTGAGTGGACACAACAAGAAAAAGGTCTCCTTAGTGGGCTGAGGGTCAAAGGACATTTTGGCATCAATGGCTGTAGCTGTCGACATTACAGGCACTCGAGTGTATTGTAGCTGTAATATTACTTTGTTTTTGTATTTTAAAAAATATTTTTAATATTTTAAATTAAGATGATTTTTAGTATTTTCAAATTATTTTATTATACTAATATCAAAAATAATTTTTTAAAAAATAAAAAATTATTAATATATATTTAATATAAAAATTATTTAAAAAATAATCATAAATACTTGGTGGGTAAAGTGGCCATGTCGAGAACTTGTTTGGCTTCACGGCTGGGTATGTATGTGAAAAATGTTGAAGCGAGAAAGCAAATGTGAACGGACAAATGAATGACTGTCCACTCTCCAGCATGACGACAAGAAGCTCCGAAGTAGTTAAAATGGGTAAATTTTTTAACATATGATGTCACTCTCACACCTACGACTTGCATCAATCCAACCTAGTTTTTTTTATCGAAAATTATAAGCCACCTACGACTCCTTGTCGTGCTGCTAGAAACTGCTTCAAATTTTTTTTTTTTCCTGAGATAAATTCCTTGGTATAACTCGGAATGCAGGGACATATGCAAAACATATTTAGTTTATATAAAAAAATATATTGAAATATTTGTTGTTTTTCTTTAAAGTCTAAGCTCGAAAAAACTCCCACCCAACTTTCAACTCTTGAACGTGACGGGTTGCTTAATTTTTGCTACAAAAAGAATAGAAGAGCTTTACCTAAATGGAAGATAAGGATGCACCTTAGGCTTAGCTTGGATGTTGATAGGATTTACTTTTATATTATAGTACAATATTGAAATTTCTTTAAAAAACGTAAATAATAAATTTCTCATGAATATTCTCGTGATGTGCGGGCCTGGCTAAAAGTGGTCCTAGAGTATCGCCATTGTCAAAGAAAAGTCTAGAGCGTGGAGGATTTTACTGCCAATTGAGCTACGTGCTCGTTCATTAGCAAAAAGAGTGCTTATTGGCTGCACAGAAGATGACATATGCCACAGAAGTCATGATAGCTCCTCCACAATGACATCATTCGACAAGAATTATTGGAAGCATGCAAATTCTTCGCATGCTATACAGGAAAGGAATAGCAGGTGTTGTCTGCGAGCGTGTATCTTGTGGAAGATACTTTGAACGATGCAGCCGCCGGCTAATTTGATCAAATCTTGCGTGTCTAAGCAAAATCTAAAACGTTCATCACGTTAACTTGTTGTTTTCTTTTGATTTTTATGTTCTTGAATATCTATGCAGCTTGTGATGGTCATACTTAAAGGAACCTTGGGCATATCATTCAATGGAAACAAAGAACCAGCTGCGTACGCAGAGATAGTGTCGATGGGTGGGATTACCAAACAAGTTAAGAGGAATCTGATCGCTACCCTTGGCACTATTCTCGAGGCTAAGTTATCCATCCCCAGGGCACGATTCTTCCTCAAAGTTTATGATACAACAGCTGCTGGCAACTGCTCCAAGTTGTAACTTCTGAGAGGATGATGACCATAGAGTTTCATCCTAACTATCTGGGTTTTCAATTTCTGTTTTGTTTTATGCCTGCTTATTTTTAAATTGTCGGAGGTCATCCTGTCAGGAAAAAAGAAAAGCAAAAAAAGATTAAAATGTTCAAGAAGACCTCCTTGAATGTGATTATGCACTATTGAATTTCCACTAAGTTGAAGCAAATAAAAAAGGGCATTGTAATTTAGGGCTCTTTCTTAGCTATGTGATGATGACCTGTGTTTGGCATAAGGCACGATGGTATTTTCAAATCATCAAATGATCAGTCCGGCATGGGACATGGTGTTCGATGATACTGCATAGCTTAGTCACTGATACTGTACTGTCATAAATTTATCACCACACATATTCCCACTGAAAGCAATATCCTTGGAGATATATTTAATTCAATCAATAAATAAAGAAACAGTGCCATCACAATTTACATTTAATTCAATCAATAACACAACTTAGTGAAGAAAAAGATGGATTCGTGCAGCTACCTTTACGGCTTACTTACGTTGAGCTCATCCCCGACAAAAAGGACGTGTTTTTACCAGCCATGTCAACAAAATTCTTTCAGAGCATGGAAACCAAAGGTTTGTAACGCCAACAGTTGGAATTTTGGAAGCTTTGGTGTTTTCGTTTATAGATTGAGGCAGCTCTGCCTTTGCCCAAAATCACTAAAGATATTAGGTGATTCTATCGAGAGATGCACTTGCTATTTATTTGAACAGCATTAACCAAACAATAGTTCGAGCGAAAATGAGAGAGAGGAGACATACCGACAAATTCCAAAACATAGTTCGGTGCAATCAATCATCTTAATCTCACCACAGTACAGATCACAAATAACAATAAATATGCATCTCTTCGAGCTAAACTATTTAATAGCTCTGCCCTATCTCATGCAGAAGCAGAAACAGGAGCAGGCTAGCATTGTCAAGGCGAATTCTTGCAAGTTATTTCAGAGTAACGGCTGCATTTCTCAATGCAAGATACCTTTGCACATGCTCATTTGGAAGTGATCTCACGAGTTTGAAGACATCAGTATTTGCATAACGGAGGTTGGTCCTTGGATCATGGTAAGGTGCCTGCAGAAGAAGTTCGCTATGTGTAAGAGGGTCTGTAAAGAGATTGGTATACTATTCCATATTGTTTCAGATAGCATTCAAGATAGTAGCAGTTAATCATTGCATGTTCAATCTTTATTTGATGGGATGAATGGAATTGATAACATATGGTGTCTAAGTGTCAAGCTACTCAAGAACAGAGGATAGCTAGGCTTTTTACTTTTCAATTTTGTATATCAACATAAACATTTAACAAGGTCAGCACAATCTTGAACGCCATGCTCAATCCTGAACAATCTAAACTTCAGCACCATGGGTTCTTCCAGCTAAACAAAAGCAGACGTATTAGGAATCTAGTTGTAGGACATCCCAGGGCAGCTTCAAAGATGCGTACCAGGACATCCCAGGGCACATTTGCTTCATCAAAGTTGCAAGATTACATGTTAAATCTGGTCAAACAAATCTATCTTAGAATTTTTCCCCAACCACTAACTTCCAGTTTTCACATTTCTAACAAGCAATAGAGTACTCGGATGTAATCCATCCTCAGAATATTACTACAAATATGATGCGACATGTAATGACATAATAAAGAACATTGCCAAGCAGGAAACAGGAACCAGTTCTTAGTCTGAGTTATGCAATTGTTGGAACTCTACCTCCATCCTCAATTTCAACAAGACAATAAGCTTGTACGGATGTAAACAAGCTCAAGCTCAACCAAATTATAAGTGATGAGCTCAAAAACTAAGAGACAGAGTAGCTCAACTGACTAACAGAGTAGCTCAACCAAATTATGGCAATGCATAATATGAAGAATGATGGACAGCTCATAATAATCTTCTCACTCTAAAAGAAAGTTGATGAGGTACTTAGATGATGCAAATTGATCGGAAAGCCTCCTTCAAGTTACAGGATTATATTTAGGTTAGATGAAGCCAAACAAATCTAGCCTTCAATTGTTTTTTCTCAACCAATAGTTTGTAGTGTCCAAATTTGAACTGGCAATAGGACAACCAAGTTGTTTATCCACAGCAACCAATAAGTTCATGATATTCAAAACCCAAAAAAGATTCACCATGCAACTAACAAAAAAAAATGCCAAGGCCAATGAAGTCAAGTAAAAGAAACATTTGAAACTTTAATCCTCAATTCCAGTGAACAAGCTAAAGAACATTTGAAACTTTAATCCTAATCCTCAATGACAGCAGGTGTATCTTAGCTGAATAGCAGGCAAGGAATAAAATGCAGATTATCATTAACAGCTGATGATATCTCTCAATTTGAGACCACCAAATATTCAACAAGCAAGGTTTTGACACACAAAGTAGCTCTTCCTCCCGACACTCAAAATAAAAAGGACTTCAGAAGGATATGAGTCAACTGATGAAAATAACCAGTGATGACACTCAAAGACATTTCTAAATTTCAATCCATTAAAATTTAAATCTAATGTCAGTGATTGACCCATTCATTCATGATCTGATTTATATGAAATTTTCAAGTTGGCCGCATTATTCGCAAATGAGCTAGAAATAATGATGAATTTCATTGCCAGTTCAAGCACTAAACACATCTCAACAGAAACACGCACCTCAAATCCTGTAATATCGCATATTCTCAAAGGTGGGTGCATGGAGGGTGGTGACTCAATATTAACATCTGCAAGAGGGGGAAAAAAACAGCAAAGGTAATTTAACCTCTTATCAAGCCTAGCCTCATATCAAATTTATCAATACAAAAAACAAAAACCTTAAAATAGAAAAATAAAAAAACAACCATCTGCAGAAACATGTTAAAAAATCCAACTTAAACCATGCAATTTATTTGTTGAACAACGGGCAGAACACAAGAATCCCCTATAAAACCCCACGGTGCTACCATTGTACAAAATAATCACCATTACATTTTTCCTTCAAATTTCACCTTTTGTGGGCCCAGGAACCCACAAATACTGAAACAATGGAATGCTAATGCAATAAATAATGGCTTCCCTTTCTTCATCCAAAAAAATCACCAAAGGATAACTTTTTCAGCTATATATCAAACAAATCACAACCAGACTTCGAATTAAAGTAATAATAATAAAAAAAAGAGAAGCTAGGAAATGGCGGAGGTTGTTCTTAAATGAGGAGCTTACAGTTGGGTTCATCTGGAGGGCAATTCTGATAATTTTCAGCCTGAAGAATCTGCTTAAGGTGTTTCCAACGGCCTCTTGGTTGTCCCTTTGGGTATTTCTCATATATCTGTATCCTCTTGAAACTGAAGTGTGTTGGCAACACCAGCTCTGCATTTATCAACTCTGCTTCCATCTTCTTCCTCTTCTATATCTAAAAAGCAAAAATACCACTCAATTCAATGATTTATCCCTTATAGATCAAATTTAAAAGAATAGAAACTAGATAAAAAAGAGTAAAAATTTAAAGAAAAGAAACATAATCTAAGATTATAAATATAAAAAACTGAAAAAGAGTATAAAAACAACTAAAAAAAAAAACAGGAATTTCATCCGAAACCCAACAAAAAGAAAGGGCAAACGAACCTCTCAGTTCAGAATCCCCTGTTGCTCGAACTGGGCACGACACTAAACGGACAAATAATCTCCCCTTTATAGTTTCATAGAAAATCTCAATTTAGTAACCGACTATGAACTGATCTTCGATTAGATCCCAAACTATCAATGTTTTCAATTAGGTCCCTAATGCATCAGGAAAGTGCGAATTTTGCTTAAAGCAGGGTTATTTTATTACACAACGAGTTAGATTTCCAAGCCAGATCTCTTGAGTTCCACCTTTTCTTAATTTTAATTTTAAATACCTGAGTTTTCGTTTAAAAATATTTAATATATAGTGATAGGGCTACAAAATTAAGCCCAAATAATAGGAGTAAAAGAAAGCCCAACCAGGAAGCAAAGAAAGAATAAAAAAAGAGGGCCCGACAGGGCAGCAAAGAAGAAAGGAAAAGAAGAAGATAGATGACCCAATCGGTAGAAAAAGAAAAAAAGAAATGAAGGAAAAGAAAAGGCCCAAACGGAGAGGAGAAGGGCATTGTCAAGGAGTATAACCTGGGCTCAAAACCAAGCCCAACATCTTTGTGTTAATGGTGTTGACGTGTGTTTGATTATTTCCTTTATTTTTTTATTACTGTTAATTTAATTCTTACCATTTTAATTATAGCTTGAACATGTGACTTTTCTCAACCCAACCTTACAGTGTATTTCCTCGTTTGATTTACTCTAACTAATGTAATTTTGCTTAGAATCCTCGATCGATTTAAATACAATAGATATTCTTATAGCATGCTTTAATATCCCATTGAATTATGTTTAACTCCTAAGCTTCTCTACCACTTCGATAAAGAATTATTGAAGCGATAAAAAAAGAAATTTGTTTCTTCAGTTTAATTGGCAATGAATGCAACATTACTATGAAAATCCCTTCACCATATTATTTTTAGATCAATTGATTAATGATAATATTTTACATGTATCCCACATCACAAGTTTGTGTGACATCTTGCGATGGAATTTAATGAAACGAGACAAAGACTTGGTTAGACTTTGAATGAAATTGAAAGTAGTGCAAAAGGTCAATGAAGATGGAGACTGCTAATATCAATAATAATAATAATAATAAAATCAGAAAAATGATTTAGCCATCAACTAAGGGCTGTTTGGTAACTAACATTTCCTCCACCTCTTATAAATAATGGATACAAAAAGACCAAAATAGAAGGTTGGTAAGCTGCTTTCCTTTTTTTTTTTTTATTATTATTATTGTATTGGCAGCAATAACAATAGTAGCAGAGAGAGTATTTTGGTAGCATCAAAAACAGAGGGAAGACTTTTTATAGAGAGAGAGAGAGAGAGAAGACGTGAATATCATGAACACAACATCATTCTACACGTGACTTTTGAGTCTCGTACGTGCAGTCCGGTTCAAGAGAATTCATGAATTGTGAAAGCAAAATATATTTTTTTTTCTTTTTCTTTTTCAGTGAGTCTGAACAGAATCCTGATAATGGTCAGAGATTCCAAGTCGAAAATTATTCGGACACATTATTCGGACAAGGTGGGAATGCTGGGGTCCCTGTCCAGCAAAACCAAATTGAACGAAAAGTGTAGTAACCTTTTTTTAAAAAATCAGAAATGGCATGGCCACTCAACTGGGCTATTTGGTAACTAACATTTCCTTTGCCCTTTTTAAATAGTGGATACAGAAAAAACGATATAGAAAGTTGGTGAGCGCTTTCCTATTTTATTTTATTATTAGCTATATTTATAGTTATTAAATCCGGTTTGAGAATTGATCCGATTAAGGGATCTAGTCCTGGATCGCATAGGTTGACCTAGATCAATCCACAAAAATTTTAAAAAATATATTTGAGGTTTTAATATCTCAAATGAAAAAAATAAAAAACAATTTATGTGTATGTAAGCTATATATTTTGTAAATAATAAAGTTTAAAAGATGATTTTCAAAGATTTTTTTTATCCTATATTAGAAAGATACTATCTTCTTTTTTTAAGTTGAAGTATTTAAATAAAAAAAATTCTCCTACATTGAAAAAGTACAACTTTCTTGTGAATATAAAATATATATACTAATGGACTTCCAATACAATATTGAAAAAATAAAACATTTCTCTAGTGTTTATTAGTGAACTTTGATATGGGCTAGTAACTAATAAAAAAAAAAAGTAGTAGGCTCGTATGCATAAGATTGGGTTGAGATAAAGAAAAACCTTTGATGCCTTAGCTTTTGTCTTTGATAGTAATTTTTTTTTACCCTTCAAATAAAACTACTATTTTAGATGCTTTGTTTTGGGGAGCACCCACCCAAAAAAAAATGTGAAGCTAGGGGTTTGTACTTTAATTTTCTATCTTGTTAGGGAAAAAAATAGTTTATTTTGGGGAGCACCAAACCATGAATTTTTTTTTTCTTGTTGTAGATAAATATGTTAGTCTTGGTATTTATAAATAGATTTTCTTATTTATAAAAAAGGACGAGTCTTTATCGGGTTACAACGGGTCATGCAGGTCCTTGATTGACCTGGCAGGTCACTCGAGTCTCCCCGAGCCAAATACAACCCTGATTGTCTTATTTTTTGACTGGACCAAGGCTCTAAGTAGCTCAAGTTATGAGTCAACCAGTTAAGCCAATCATTATAACTATGGATATAATTTATCAAATAATGAAAGAATATCAAATAAAATATGGATTTTTCATGGCTGTATCATGGCTAGGCTAATGAAGTGATTGAGCTAGTCTCTATTTTGATGGACTTTGTAATAACCCAATTTTGGATTCTCCAAAATTTTCTTGTATGTTATTTTATTTTTATTTTTATTCAAAAAAATAAAAAAATTAAGAAAAAAGTTTAAAATTCAAAAATATATTTTTCTCACGTCAACCACCTTTTTGCCATAAAAAAACAAGTTCAATGGGTCAATACGAGTCAAATCGTGTCAATTAGGACAAAAAATAAGTTTCAAGCCATTTCGGATCAAAATTGTCATTTTCGATGAAAATCGATCCCACTAGCCAATATAGGTCAAACTATGTCAATCAGAGTAAAAAATGAGTTTTAGGCCGTTTTGGTTCAAAACCATCATTTTCAGTCAAAACTGTGTTCATCGAGTCAATACAAGTCAAACCATGTCAACTGGGATGAGTTTCAAGTCATTTAGGGTTAAAACTGTTATTTAGGTCGAAACCAGGTCCACCGGGTTGATACTGGTTGAAAAATATTTTTTAGTGTTTGAAATTAATTTTCGATAATCAAAATTGATTTTTAGCGGTTGAAACAAGGTTTTTCTAATACTGATTTGAGTTTTTAGTTTTACCTGTGTGTGTGTGTGTGTATATATATAATAAAACAAAAATTAATAATACAAAAGTTTTTTTTTTTCAATAGAGCAGTTGGTGCAAGTGAAAATTTTCTTCAAGGCGGCTCCATGTCTCTTGTCGTGTTTCATTAACATAAATGTTGTGCCTCCAGTTAATACAAATGTTAATAACTCAAAGATATTGTCGATGTTTTTTTAGTTTTACTTTGCGCTAGTAAGATATTGATTTTTTAAAAAACAACTAAAAAAAACACCAAAAATATCCTAATTATTAGATCTAATAGTATTAGTTATGAACCCTTGATTGAATCTAATTTAATACGGCTTACCACACTAGATTAAAACCCAAATCCATCTCAACCCTTAAAAAATGTGTCATTTGATCCTATCTTGCCATGTCACTCGGTGTACCAAGCATCCAATACATCTTATCACACCAAAAGCAAGTATCTATCAATTAGGACCTTTAAATCAATTTTTAGATCAAGCAAACCGTAGCCAAAAGATCAATTTAGAAGTGATCAGCAGTCCACAAGCTCCAAGTGCACTGGACTACCATGCTCGCATCCTCACCTTAGCAAACCTCATAGACTCTTTCTCCTTTAACCGACGATTCTCTCTCTCCTTAAATCTCCTAACTTCAGTCACCTCAAGTCGTTAAACAACCACAGAAAGGCTCATCTTTTCCTTGCAAGTAAACCCCAACTAGTTTTCATCAACTTTGTTGCTTAATATTTCCAAAAAGGTCTTGATATCTTCGGCCACTCGAAGCTTCAAATCATCAATCTCTCTCATCAACCATCAATGATCACCACCATAATCATCAAAATCTTCTCATCGAGATATACCAGAATCTGCCCCTTTTGGCTTGGAATCTCGCCGAAAATTCCCCCTTCAATAGTGGTTGTACGTGAGCTACACGCGCCACCAAGGATATTTTTGTCATTTCCGGGGAAGTTCAAGAGTTTTTTCTCTTTTTTTCTCATATAGTGGCACTCATGTAATTTTAGGGACTTTTAGGATATTTTATTTGTTTTTTTATACATGTATCTATATATATATATATATATATATATATATTTTTTTTTTTTGTAGTATACCCAAAATAAATATAAAGAAGAATGACGATGCAAGTCCAACACCTATTTTTATCCCGTCATCGTGCCAGAGTTTAAAGCCTAATTCTCAAATATGGGTTATGCCTATTTTTAGAAATTCCAACATAATCTTTCTTTTCATGAATGAATATTATTCGTCAACTCATCATTTTTTTTTAAAAAAAGACAGATGTTAAAAGTTTTTTTTTAAAAAAAATATGATGTCCATTGTTTTTGTTTTTGTTTGCAACTTGGAAGTTACTCTCCTTTTTAGGGTTAAATGTCAACATTTCAACGAGTCCTATAATTTTAAGGACTGATTTAATTTTTAATGTGTCTCCTATAAAAATTATTTTTAAATTTTTAGGGACCGACATTAACCCTAAAACAAATTGCAAATAAGCTCAACATATTATAGCATTTGAATAAACTAAACATAAACATAAACATAAATAAAGGTAACCTTTCACTTGAAAAGATGATTTAAGAGTGGTGTCTACTTTTCTTTAATCATAATTAACCCAGTACCTAAATATCTGAGACTAGTGTCTAATTTGGAACTTCTAGTTCCCTCAAATTACTAGATGGTCCAATAAAATCTTCATTTCCCAATTAATTTTTTGTTAATAAAAAAAATTTAGAGCTACCGAGCAACGTCGTGTATCGACAGACTTAACAGGAGGCTGGACGTTCATCTAAAATAACAGGAGAGCCTCCAAATATAAGAGAAGTGTAATGTGTATAAAAGAAAATGCACAAAGAGAGATGCATGGAGAGGAAGAGTTTATGGCCTAGGCCTATAATGGTAGAGTATCATGACTGGTTATTGACGACTTTTATGACATAACTAGCTTTTAAGGCCAATAATGTAAATGTATATTTTCAACTTTCAATAGCTAAGTTGAGCTTGACCAATAATGAAATTTGGATTTTTCCAAGTAATTTAGTATATTTATACACTCAGTGCTTGGACTCTTTTTCATAAAGAAGGAGATGTATCATTGATGAAGAAAATTTTGTGCTAACATTGGCTAGCCATGGTGGCTTCATTTATTATTGTGTCATACCATGATTGTTTTGCTATGAGTGCTAATGGTTAAAATATTAGTGATGGGCAATGTTATTGTTATAAAAAATGATGTTATGCATAATAAAGGTTATGTATGCATAGAAAATTGTGCGCATGAAAAGTTTGTGCTCACCATTCTTAAAAACCTAAAAACAAATACATAGAAAGGTGTATCAGGACAAGATTGAATAAACAAACTTGATGTTGGAGTAGAAAATTCCAGCCATAGAAAGAATTTTTTTTTTAAAAAAATTTATGTGTATCATCAATGACAATAGTAGTAAAGACTATTTATGTGCACTCCTTACTTCTCCAATAGACTAATGTTAAGAATAAAAAAATTCTTATTTAAAAATTAAATCTTTTACTCATTAAGAAAAGGAAATCCATACATTACTAGAGATTTTTAAAATTAAAACCTTTTACTTGTTAAATAGAAAAAAATTATCAAAATACTTTTGGTAAAAGTATCAACAGCAACAACAACAATAACAACAACAACAATAATAGTTTAGAAAAAACTTAAAACCTTTTACTCATTTACACTACTAGAAAATTGATAAACACAAATGAAAATACTGACAAAATATTTTTGTCAGTAAATTATAATGAATTTTACTGATAAAAATATTCTCTCGGTATATACCGATGAAATTACAGTGGAAAAAAATAATTAAAACAAAGCCAAAAAGTACAATGACATGTATTTTATACCAAAAAAAATTAATGATGATATAATATCGTCAATAAATCTGTTCGTAAACTCATTGGTAAATTGTTCACTTTTCCCTGATACTGTTAATCATATCAATTACAAAAGAAATTACCAACGGAATTTTCCATTAGTATTTTTCATAGAACTCTGGAATTGTTCACTTCTTAATTACAATATTAATTACTGTTCTTTATAGATGAAATCGCAGACGGATTGAAAAGTTAGCAGTGTTATTTGACAGGTTTCTGAAGATTTTTGATTAAATTGAATATTACAGATGGAATTATTGACAGATTGAAAAGTCATTGGTGATATTTGGCGATTTTTGAAAATTCTTGATTAAATTAAAAATTACAAACAGAATCATTGATGTAATGATTAAAAATATAAATATTTAATTATTCATCGGTAAAATGCTCCATTAAAAAAACTATAATCCCTCATTTCACAACAAATAAGCCTCTTCTTCCTCTTATGTAAAAAACATCAACATCCATTTCTTTCTTTCTTTCTTTCTCTTCTCTTCTCTTCTCTTCTCCTCCACACTCACGTATGTCTTTTTCTCTTCTCAGTTTTTTTAATTAACATTCTTCATGAATTTATTTATTTTTCTCTTCTCAACTTCACTTACAACTACATTAAGATAATATTTTTTTATTTTTTCTTCATTATATATTTTTTACTTTTAAATTTTTTTGTTCTTAATAATTGTATGAATGTCGTTGTAGGATTTTTTTTGTTGATATGAGATGAATTGTTAGTTGATTTATTTATAGGATTTTTAAATTCTTAGTAATCGCAACTTTATTTTTTTCATTTGAAGTTATTTTTAGTTGATTTATTTATTTGTTGTAGTTGTTATTTTCTTTTGTTATTTATTTGTTGCAAATTTGTTTGAGTTGATTTTTTTTTCCATGCAACTTAGTTCTGAGTATTATGGAGTGTTGATTTATATTAGTTTAATTATTTTCTAGTTTTGTTAAATAGATTTTTTTTTAAAAAAATATTTTTAAATAATCACCGATGGAATTGCATACAGTATTTTTGTCGGTTTTATGATAAACTCTCGAGAGAAATACCGACAGAATGAAGTGGGTAAATTTTTTTAGCATGTTTTTTCCCATAAATAAATCTATCAGTAATAATATTTTTTTATTACTGAAAAAAATACCGATGAAAGATTCACCGATGAAGCATTTCTGTATGTGATCCCATCAGAAAATTAATTGCCAACGAAATGATAGTACAAATACTGATGGAAAATTCCGTTGGTAAATGTAAAATTCTGGTAGTGTTAAGTTTATTTACTATTCTCATTTACTTGTTTTTTGGACAACTTTTAAAAATATTTTCAATAAAAAAGAGAAACATTTTTTATATTAAAATGATGTTTTTTTTTTTTCAATGACTACAAGACACAAGCCTGGTACACTACAATACCATCATAGAACAATCACTCATTAAAATCATTAAATTAAAATTAAAATTAAATTAAAAAATCTTATAGATAAGGGATTTTTTATTGTTGAATTGCATTGTGCATTGTGGCATGTGAGTAATTTTATTGTGGATTGTAATTTTTTTGTCCTTTTTTTACCCAGATCATAAAAAAAACTTCACTTAAATTCATTTTTCTACATTGCGTTGGCTTGGAAATATACCTTATACCTTATTTTGGTTTACGTTTTATTTATATATCGAGATGTCTATAAAATCTTATGACATTGGATTGATGCTTAATTTTGCAAAAACAATTTTGGTTTTAATGGCTAAAAAAAACTAAAATTCAAGGACTAAATTTGTGAATGAGGCAAAGAATGATTTTTTTGTTTAAACCAATGTTTGTCTAGTGCGTTTTTAATTAGGATTTTATGGCTTAAGAGTTTGGCAAATTTGTTTTTGGTCCATATAGTTTGGCACATTTTTTTTTGTCTAAAACATCATTTTATTCATTTTTCGGTTTTGTGATTGGGTGAGAATAAAGCAACTTGTTGAAAAATGGTGAATGAGAGAGAAAGTACTTGGTTGGCCATATTTTGGTGATAAAAAAATCATTCTTGGTGTCAACAAGTTTCATTTGATGATAGGTATTCTATTGAGGTGTTTTACCCTTTAACTTGTTGAAAAAAGTAGAATAGGGTTTAAAGAGAAATTTCTTTTTATTTGATTTTATATTTTTTATGACCATTTTAGGAGTGTGTTGAGTTCATAGGCTAGTTTATTGGCATTATACATATATTTATTAGGTGTTTTTAAATAAAATTTTTTTATCCTCTATCAACGTGTGTGGCTTTTTTTTTTTTTATTAATGGGCTGGCTGTCTAGGTCCTTTTCTAACTTTAATTTATTTATTTAGATTTTTAATTAAAATGGAGTAATTAAACATGTGTGGGATGCTTGACCTAGTGGGTATTTAATTTTAACTAAGATTAAATTAAATAAATAAATTTAAAAAAGTTTTCTTCTTCTTTTTCAATAAAACATAGTTTAATTTTGATTTGGTTTTCGAATAAGATTGCAAATTATTTTCTAATTTTAGTGGGCATTCATTTTGTGCAACCCTACATAATATATATTTTTTGCTTTAATTTTATTTAATCACTTTTTAGAGTGTTTGTTTTTCATTTTTGTTTAATTAAATAAAGTATTTGTTCCAAAATTAAAGTTATTAACCCCAAACTAGGTCCATGACCTGTGTTGAAAGATCAAATTTCTTGATCTAAATCTACCTCTCAACTTTTCATCTTAGTCTTTAGTTAGTGTTAACAACTCTTTTTTGTATTTATTGATATATATGATTTTTTGATTTATTTAATTAAATGTATACATCAACCTTTTGATTTTCAATTAAAACTTGTTCTTAATGTCAAAAAATATATTGAAAACCCCTGCACATTCATTTTTTCATAAAAAACTTTTGATTCGGCTTGCAACAATAAAGCATGAATTTCAACTTTTTTGTGAAACCCTTTTCGGCTTTGATTTTGTCTTATTTTAACATGGCTTCTTGTTTTATTTTTTAATTACATTAGTTGGTATCATATCCCAACTATTCATAGTGAATAATTGTTGTGTGATGTTGAATAACCATAACTGAAAGAGATAGTCGCAAATAGAACATACTTTTGTTAAAGTGGATGATGATGTTCTCTCTCGGGAAAGAAACATATATGAACTAATAATAAAAGACATATAAAAGCAAATTACATAATTACCATGTTAGTTAACAGTGAAAAATTGCAAAGGCAAGTTAAAGAATTATTTTGTCAATTAGAAAAGATAAAGAAAAAAAAGTTGAAGGATCATAAAGAGAGTAATCACAAACGCATAAGCAGATGAGACAACTTCTTAATTGAGATAAGTATCATATAGATTTTGGTGATTTAATTTATGATGAAATAAATGTGGATTGATATTCTTGATCAATTTATTATATTTATTTTGATAATAATTATGTTGATAATGATAACATAAACAATGATAATAATTGTAATGATGATGTGATCTATGATGTCCTTATTACTCTAGAAGCTAATGAAAGATAAATAATTGCTAATTGTTATGCAAATTTTAATATGAAGGGATTGAAATTAAAATCTAAAATTATTATACACTTGAAAGAAAGAAAGAAAATGGATTGAAAAGTCTTGACTAAACATTCACGAGATTGAGGCAAGAAAAATATGAACTCAAGGACAAATTCTTTTCAACATGTTAGGAAAAAAATATTTGTTTCTTTAGCTATTATTATTCCTATTTAGTTTTAAAAAATATTTTTCTTTTGTGGTGTTTTTTATTATACTTAATTTCAATTAGGAATTTTATTTTTTATAATTCAATTCAGGTCTAACATTAGAATAAATAGGGTTGCTTAACTTACATTTCAAGAGACTATCTAAAAAGAAATATTTAATAATAAAATTTTGAATTAAATTTGTGCATGGTAATTTTATTCAACAAAATTAGATATTATTTATATTTGTTATTTTTCCATATTGTTTCATATGCATCAAGAATGCACTTGATCTGTACGAGGACAAACAGTGCAGTATTATTTGTTTTGCATTTATATCTTACTAACCATATCCCATGTTAATAGGTGATATGGGCCCTTGTCTATTCCACACCTTGCTCTGGAATTCACCGAAACAAGACAATACATAGACTTCCAGTAGCGCCAAAGTCTTCCGACAATGGCCTAGACTACTTTAATTTTCCAACAAGACAATGGAATAGACTGAATATTTTTGTCTATATAAACTGCTTTATTTCACTTCTTTGCTTATTATGAAAAAATAAAGATTATCTACTAAAAACAATCCCAGCATCTGTCCGTTTCTTAACTATGCGAATGCTTTTGCTCTTTTTACTCTCGTTTTTTCATCATAGAGCTTGTCACTCTTCTCCTTCCATGCAGCCGCGATGCCAAGCTGAGGAGGGTAATGCCTTGTTACAGTTCAAGGAAAGCCTTGTCATTCATAGGTCCGCTTCTTCTGATCCTTCTGCTTATCCGAAGGTTGCATCATGGAAAGTTGATGGAGAAAGCGGTGATTGCTGCTCATGGGATGGTGTTGAATGCGATAGGGACTCTGGTCATGTGATCGGCCTTGACCTCAGTAGCAGCTGCCTTTATGGCTCCATCGACTCCAATAGCAGCCTCTTCCACCTTGTTCAGCTCAGAAGGCTGAATCTTGCTGACAACGACTTCAACAACTCTGAAATCCCTTCTGAGATTGGAAATCTCTCAAGGCTGTTTGATCTAGATCTCTCAATGTCTGGCTTCTCGGGTCAAATTCCAGCTGAGATCTTAGAGTTCCCCATGGGTATATTCCAGTTACCCAACCTTCGCTTTCTTAGTATCCGGTATAATCCATATCTCACTGGATATTTGCCGGAATTTCAGTCGGGCAGCCAGCTTGAAATATTGTTGCTTGCAGGGACGAATTTCTCTGGTCAGCTACCGGAATCCATAGGAAACCTCAAATCTTTGACAGAGCTTGATGTGGCTGAAAGTAATTTTTCAGGGGTGATACCATCTTCACTTGGTAACCTTACGAAACTGAACTATCTAGACCTTTCTCATAACAATTTCTCTGGGAAAATCCCTTTTACTTTTGTCAACCTTCTTCAACTTACTTACCTGTCGCTTTCTTCTAATAATTTCAGTTCTGGAACCTTGCATTGGCTTTGTAATCTAACCAAACTCACTTTTGTAGGATTTAAGCGAACCAATTCATACGGTGAGATTCCATCCTGTCTTGGAAACTTGACTCAGCTCACCCAGTTAAGCCTTAATGTGAATGAATTAACTGGTCAACTTCCATCTTGGATAGGAAACCAAACCCAATTAATCTTACTGGGCCTTGGTGCCAACAAACTGCACGGTCCAATTTCAGATTCTATTTTTAGGCTTCCCAATCTTGAAACCCTTAACCTAGGAAAAAATTTATTCAGTGGCACTGTAGAATTTGGCCTTCTTAAGTCAAGAAGCCTTGTTTCCTTCCAATTATCTGACAATAATTTGTCTGTGATTGGCAACCACAATGATAGTGCTGCTCTGCAAAACATTCAAATTTTAAGTTTGAGTGGATGCAATTTATCAGGCGAGTTTCCAAGTTTCTTACATGGTCAAAATCACTTGGAGTATGTAGAACTCGGTGGAAACAAAATTGAGGGGCACATACCAACATGGTTTATGAACTTGGGCACCGAAACTCTTTGGAGTTTAGATCTCAGAGGCAACCTACTAACAGGTTTTGAGCAATCCGTTGATATTCTTCCATGGAATAATCTACGATGTCTGAGACTTTCTTTCAACAAGCTTGATGGAGCCCTTCCAATCCCACCACATTCCACCATTATTTATGAAGTCTCAGACAACCGTTTAAATGGAGAAATTCCACCAGCAATCTGCAATCTGACATCTCTTGTTATCCTCCAATTGTCAAACAACAATTTGAGTGGCAAGCTTCCGCAATGTTTAGGAAACATAAGTAACTCTGCTTCAGTACTCGATCTACACAACAACAGCTTCAGCGGTGACATTCCTGAAGCTTTCTCAAGTGACTGCGCATTGAGGGCAATCGATTTCAGTCAAAACCAATTGGAAGGGAAGATACCAAAATCATTAGCCAATTGTCCCAAGCTAGAGATTCTCAATATCGAACAAAACAAGATAAATGATGTCTTCCCTTCATGGTTGGGTATTTTGCCAGAGTTGAGGGTTCTGATTTTGAGATCCAATAGGCTCCATGGCGTGATTGGGAAACCTAAAGCTGACTTTGAATTCCAGAGGTTGCAGATTGTTGATCTATCCGGTAATTGTTTTTTGGGTAAGTTGCCAATTGAATACTCTCGAAATTGGACTGCCATGAAAACTATCTATAAAGAACACCCGTTGTACATGCAAGTAGACGCAAGTTTTCAATTACCAGGGTATGTAATGACATATCATTTTGACTACTCAATGACAATGACCAATAAAGGTGTGGTGACAAAATATGAGAAGATCCAAGAATTTCTCACAGCTATTGATCTCTCAAGCAATCGTTTTGAAGGAGGAATTCCAGATGCCCTTGGAGATCTCAAAGAACTTCATATGCTCAATCTCTCCAACAACTTTCTCACTGGTCGCATCCCTCCATCCTTGTCCAACTTGAAAGGGCTTGAAGCTTTGGACCTTTCTCAGAACAAACTCTCGGGAGAGATTCCTGTCCAACTTGCACAGCTCACCTTCCTCGCGGTCTTTAATGTGTCTCACAATCTTCTATCAGGTCCAATACCAAGGGGAAACCAATTCGAGACATTTGACAACACTTCATTTGATGCGAATCCAGGATTGTGTGGAAAGCCTTTATCAAAAAACTGTGGAAATGGCGAGGACTCGCTGCCAGCACCTGAAGAAGATGAGGGCTCGGGATATCCACTTGAATTTGGTTGGAAGGTGGTGGTGATAGGTTATGCAACCGGGTTGGTAATTGGAGTGATTCTTGGATGCGCTATGAACACAAGGAAGTATGAATGGCTGGTGAAGAATTACTTTGTGAACAGAGGTCAAAATTTGAAGACTCGCCTGCGTAGAAATTGATTTCTAATTATTAGGATGTTTTCCAGTTTGTTGTATTATCTCGTATTCTCGTATTTCCTCTTCCTTCTCTTTTTTCTTTTTTTCCCCTTAATTTTCACTTGTAAGGTTAATAGTGAGTTTCTCTTGGATGGTCCATGTAACGTGCTAAAAATATCATGATGATGTCTTTAAAGTAATTAGTAATGCAACATATAGTATGTTGAATATTTGTGTACACTAGTAGTCTATAGTACGAATTTTAGATGAAAGAAATCTTAATATAATTCGTGCTGCTATAATATGTGACTGGAGAGTTACTGATGCATGCGTAAGATAAAGATAATAACAAATAATAAAAAATAAAATAAAATAACCAAGAATTTTAATGAGCGACTGCAAATATGAATTTTAAGTTTATGAATTTTATTTTTTCTAAATTAACAATAATAAAATCTGAGGAGGTTTACACTTAAATAAGTAAAAAACTCTACCTCAACTAGAAAAAAAAATTAAAATATGAAATTACAAAGGAAAGAAGTATAAAATCCAAGAATTAACATGAAATAAAAAAATAACAAGAAAAATAACAAAAAATAGCCAAAAATAGAAGCTCGGTGCTAGATTTTCAAAATTTAAAGATCTGATGGTCGGAGTAGCAATTCCATGCGACTTAAAGGAAAATAATCTCCGTAAACTCTTGTAAAAATTTAAATGCAATCTAATGGTTGAATTAAAAGTCAAGACACTTATGAGTCGTTATTCTGGTTTGGCATAACCAGACCACTTCTTAAGCCTAGTCTTATCCCACTAGTTTATATATATATATATATATATATATATATATATATATATATATATATATATATATATCTATTAGGTCATCCATGTAATTTATCTGGAGCAAATTCTCATTTAGTTGTAGTAGATTCAAACATGACTATTCAAAATTATTTATTATCGCTAGCTTGACTACTTTAGCTGCGTGTGTCGACAACAACTAGTTTCCTTACTCTTATTAATGGTAAATTTGTTTAACATTTTTTTTCTCATGTCATTGTGAGCCATGTAAGATTACTACAAGAAACAAAAATAATAAAGCTATTAAATTGTCCAATAAAGGGAACCAAATCTCTTATCTAGCTAAAATCAATTTCAAAACCAACCAAGAAACCTTTTACATTTGTTTGATAACTTCAAACATGATAAAGCAATTTTAAGTCTATAATTATGCTATACATATGTTTAATAACTGGTAGAACAACAATTTAGTTCTCTGATTTTACACCAACGATTTTTTTTTTTTTTTGCCGAAATCCTTATTTAAGATTAATTTTTTAGGTCTTTTATATCATAGGTAATGGGAGTATTCTAAAATCTGAAAGCCAGTGTTCGACCCGAGGTTGTTTTTCTGAGATTTTTTATTTATTTGCTTTTTAGGCCTGAAAAGATTAATGAGACTTTCGATTTTCATTAATTATTTGATTTTCGAGGTAACCACAACTTCTGATTGATGATGGACTAAAAGCCTCAATCTTGGCTCATGAAATGGACTAATAATCTGTCATTGGCCCAAAAGCAGATTAATGATTTATAGGGCATTTTTTGAAGTTAAAAAAAACATAGCTAGATTTTCTCTGATTTTTTCCTTCTTTTTGATTCTAGGGAAATAGTTTCCGATGTAAGTTATTGATCAAATATGATTATGCCCTCAATCAAAGTTAATTAAATTGGCGAGAAAGATTGATAATATGTTTCTTGGAACAAATTTGCTGTATAGAATACCAGGATTACATGGTCAAGGGTTTAAATCTTCTAAAACCCAGCAGCTAGCTCTCATGTCAGAGTTTTAGGAAAAGAAAAAGCATTATTAGTAGAGTAAGATTTTATGATATTCAAGAAGTCAGTAGGAATAGTTATTCTCTGAGTCTATTTTGAAGAAAAAAAGATATTTAATGAAAGAAAAAAAATTAAATATGAGATTTATCAAAAGTAATAATAATATTTCTATCAACAGCATGGTTGACGTGAAGATTTCTCGTACACTGATCTTTTCATTGCCATTCTTTGGAGAGAATGGTTTCTCCCAGCACAGCACCAGCATTACTTCTTTCTTTCGAAGAGCTCTTCCTCTGCCCATTAATCACTTAATTTCCATCAGAACTGAAACTAAATTGAAAATAAGTAAAAATATTCATTATTACGAGATCTATCCATTCTTTTAAATATTGAAGCTGCTCATTATTAATTATTACATTTCCTATTTCTATCATGAACGGGTTTTTAAGGAAGAGGCTTTGAAGATTTTGGTTGTTAAACTCAACCAATTAGAGTGTTAATTTTTTTTTATTTGTGGATAAAAAATATAACTTATTTAAACATAAAACCTTTTGTTTCCTATGATAATTGAATATAAAAATAATAAAAAATAAAACTCTTTACTCATGAAGAAAACAAAACCCATGCATTAACAAAACCATAACCTTTTACACATTTAAAAAGAAAAGTTATAGTAGTAGTACTAATAATAATAATAATAATAATAATAATAATAATAATAATAATAAATTTTAGTAAAAAATTAAAAACTTTTGCTCATTTAAGTTTTTGTTAATATTCCAATTTAGTTTTTTTGACAAATTATAAAAATATTTTCTATTGAAAAACATTTTTTTATAAAATGAAAACCTATTACTCATTTTTTAAAATTATTTTGATAAAAATATATATTTTTATTAAAAATGATATAGAACATTTGAGATAAAAACAAAAAACCTAGATTGCTAAAAAATCATAGTTGTTATGGCCTGATGAATCCTCAAACATAGATTGAAGGATGTGTAGGCAAATTTACAGGAAACATCATCTGCACTTTGATGCATTTTATCCTCTGTTTTCTGAAATACGCTTAGCATACTCTGGTCACATTAATTGGTGTTCTGTCACTATAAAAGTCAACTGACAATTTTATACTAGTGTTAAGCTGCTATAAATAGATTTTAATTCAATCTAGGATAATGGAAAACTCATTAAAATGAATAAATAGTACTGTGCTAGCATAGATCTCTTAGTTATGGTTGCAGAGTCAATTTTTGTCAAAGCGGAACATGAGCTTTGTCAGTAGTAACGATTGCATTTGATTTCTGCTTTGCTGGCTTTGATGGAACAAATGTTTTAGGATTTACAACGGATCGGCAATGTCCAAAAAATCCTACAAACAAACCTATCACCCAAAACGCACGCAAATGAAATCTAACTCAAGCACTACAAAAAAACCCAACACAGCTCTCATACGGCCCCAACTGAGCAAGACAATGTCTCAAATGTCATTCGAGTTTTCTAGATTAAGAAAATGGGAAGAAAAAAGGACTTACGGGCAGAAAAGTTAGCGGATTAACTGAAATTCAGACATGTGGAGAATACTCCGAGTTTTTGTAGATCATTAACCTCCCACGAGAACATGATGGTGGTGAAGACTGGTAGTGTATGGAAGCATGTTGATGCAGTGGGCAACCATTGGTATTCAGATGTTTGAGTAGTGGTGTTCTGTCATTAAATTATTAGCGACTAATTATAGATGATATCTTGGCAGATTTCCTCCATTAGCATTGCATTTAAGTTATGTTTAGTAGTTTAAGATGCTATAATTTGTCAGTCGGTTTTTCCAAGTTTATATTCTGCTGCCGTGACAGTCATGTATTTTATTGCTAAATGATTTGAGTTGAGCAAGGCTCTTCTTATCTGAGTAATTAATCAGTTCCTTGAGCCAATTATTTAGTTCATAACTATGAATTTCTTCTTTTTTTTGGCGCTTTACGTAAGAAACTGAAGGGGAATTGATAACTATCCATTATATATATTTAGGGTTTGGATCTCCCATGTATTAAAAAAAGGAAGGATGGCTTTCCATGGAAGCTAGATTGGCAGACAATTAACACAAAGAAAAAGGGGTCCTTTTAGCCTAGAGTGAGAGAAAGAGAAGGAAAAGTGTTACCTATAATATGCCTAGATTGGCAGACAACTAACACAAAGACAACTTTTTAGAAAATAAGATCCTCGAGATAAAAAAACATATACAAGATGCTCATGAAATTAAACCCTATATATATATAAAGGAAAATCAGCGGGGTTTTCTTAGATTTTGTTACCTAGAATATTATTCTTTCTATTTATCTCTCGAGAATCTTATTTTTTATCACCCATGTGGGATTGCCTCGTCTGAAAAACTCTTTCTCAAAATTGAATTGATATTCTTATAGCATGCTTTAATATCCCATTGAATTATTTTTAACTCCTAAGCTTCTCTACCACTTCCATAAAGAATTATTAAAGCGATAAAAAAAGAAATTTTTTTTCTTCAGTTTAATTTGGCAATGAATGCAACATTACTATGAAAATCCCCTTCACCATATTATTTTTAGATCAATTGATTAACGATGATATTTTACATTTATCCCATTCAATACAGTGTTATTATGGAAATCCCCAAGGAAATTAGTTGATGGAAATTGAACTTTTTTTTTTAATTCTTCACAAAAGAAACTCTATAACTATCCATTATTCACTGAAAAATCTAAACCGATGCTTTGCCATTGAATGATTCATATGTTATTGTGACAGCAAGGCGTATTTTCATTAATTATTTGATTTTCGAGGTAACCACAACTTCTGATTGATGATGGACTAAAAGCCTCAATCTTGGCTCATGAAATGGACTAATAATCTGTCATTGGCCCAAAAGCAGATTAATGATTTATAGGGCATTTTTTGAAGTTAAAAAAACATAGCTAGATTTTCTCTGATTTTTTCCTTCTTTTTGATTCTAGGGAAATAGTTTCCGATGTAAGTTATTGATCAAATATGATTATGCCCTCAATCAAAGTTAATTAAATTGGCGAGAAAGATTGATAATATGTTTCTTGGAACAAATTTGCTGTATAGAATACCAGGAGTACATGGTCAAGGGTTTAAATCTTCTAAAACCCAGCAGCTAGCTCTCATGTCAGAGTTTTAGGAAAAGAAAAAGCATTATTAGTAGAGTAAGATTTTATGATATTCAAGAAGTCAGTAGGAATAGTTATTCTCTGAGTCTATTTTGAAGAAAAAAAGATATTTAATGAAAGAAAAAAAATTAAATATGAGATTTATCAAAAGTAATAATAATATTTCTATCAACAGCATGGTTGACGTGAAGATTTCTCGTACACTGATCTTTTCATTGCCATTCTTTGGTGAGAATGGTTTCTCCCAGCACAGCACCAGCATTACTTCTTTCTTTCGAAGAACTCTTCCTCTCCCATTAATCACTTAATTTCCATCAGAACTGAAACTAAATTGAAAATAAGTAAAAATATTCATTATTACGAGAGCTATCCATTCTTTTAAAAATGAAAACCTATTACTCAGTTTTTAAAATTATTTTGATAAAATATATATTTTTATTAAAAAATGATTTAGAACATTTGAGATAATAACGAAAAACCTAGATTGCTAAAAATCATAGTTGTTATGGCATGATGAATCCTCAAACATAGATTGAAGGATTTGTAGGCAAATTTACACGAAACGTCATCTGCACTTTGATGCATCTTATCCTCAAACATAGATTGAAGGATTTGTAGGCAAATTTACACGAAACGTCATCTGCACTTTGATGCATCTTATCCTCTGTTTTCTGAAATACGCTTAGCATACTCTGGTAACATTAATTGGTGTTCTGTCACTATAAAAGTCAACTGAGAATTTTCTGGCCACCTATTCTCTGCCTTTCTCCTACAATTTGCATCCTAGTGTTTTATACTAGTGTTAAGCTGCTATAAATAGATTTGAATTCAATCTAGGATAATGGAAAACTCATTAAAATGAATGAATAGTACTGTGCTAGCATAGATCTGAGCATTTGATTTCTGCTTTGCTGGCTTTGATGGAACAAATGTTTTAGGAAGTAAAAAAAGATCAGTCTGGTGGATTTACTTCAAATCTGGTTATAACTTTATAGTCCAAAAAATCCTACAAACAAACCTATCACCCAAAACGCACGCAAATGAAATCTATACCCAACAAGCACTACAAAAAAACCCAACACCGCTCTCATACGGCCCCAACTGAGCAAGACAATGTCTCAAATGTCATTCGAGTTTTCTAGATTAAGAAAATGGGGGAAAAAAAGGACTTACGGGCAGAAACGTTAGTGGATTAACTGAAATTCAGACATGTGGAGAATACTCCGAGTTTTTGTAGATCATTTATGGCAATGAATGTAAGATCTTGGTGTTATTAATTATGAAGTTCATTCGTCATATTATTCTTAAATCATTTCTCCATGAAAACTATGAGGGTGGAAAAGTAAACAGGTCAAATTATTTAGTATCTGAGCAATTAATCAGTTCCTTTACCCAATTATTTAGTTCATAAGCTATGAATTTCTTCTTTTTTTTGGCGCTTTACGAAAGAAACTGAAGGGGACTTGATAACTATCCATTATTTGCAGCCACGCATTCTCTGCACTCTGAAAAATCAAAACAGATACATTAACATTGTTTTCAATCAAATCGTGTTTGCTTCCAAAGAAGTTAATTGTGAAAGTAATGCATCAAAGTCTTCGATCCATCTCCCACGTTCATCTAAATCAGGTGGTTTTTCCAAGTTTATACTGTGCAGCTGTGACAGTCATGTATTTTATTGCTAAATGATTTGAGTTGAGCAAGGCTCTTATTATCTGAGTAATTAATCAGTTCCTTGAGCCAATTATTTAGTTCATAACTATGAATTTCTTCTTTTTTTGGCGCTTTACGAAAGAAACTGAAGGGGAATTGATAACTATCCATTATTTGCAGCCACGCATTCTCTGCACTCTGAAAAATCTAAACAGATACGTACATTAACATTGTATTCAATCAAATCGTGTTTGCTTCCATATAAGTTATTTGTGATAGTAATGCAATATCTAAACCATTATGTTCAAAGTCTTCGACCCATCTCCCACGTTCACCGTAATCATTCTCTTATTAGTCATTATAAGAGGGATAAGATGGTTGTGGTGGTGATAGACGTCTTCAGATTTGGCCAATTTACTTTGGCAATAGCGAATTTGGTTATTCACCTTGTACGAGGATAAATCCCCACTAATCATCCATGGTTGAATGGTTAAAGTACCCAATTTATAATTGGCGAATATGTAGATTCAATCCCTACTAGATGCATGCCAATGTGACCCCTTAATGAATATTGGAATTTCATCATCCATACATAACAAATTAGTGTGGTATATTCATACCAGAATATATGAACATTAAGAAAAATATATGAATTTCTTTTTTTTTTGGCGCTTATTACGAAAGAAACTGAAGGGGACTTGATAACCATCCATTATTTGCAGCCACGCATTCTCTGCGCTCTGAAAAATCTAAACAGATATGTACATTAACATTGTATTCAATCAAATCGTTTTTTCTTCCAAAGAAGTTATTTGTGATAGTAATGCAATATCTAAACCATTCTGTTCAAAGTCTTCGACCTATCTCCCACGTTCATTGTAATCGTTCTCTTAGTAGTCATTATAAGACGGATGGTTGTGGTGGTGATAGGCCAATTTACTTTGGCAATCGCGTGGAATATTTGCGAATTCAGATGTTTGAGCAGTGGTGTTCTGTCATTAAATTCTTAGCGACTAATTATAGATATCTTGGCAGCTTTCCTCCATTAGCATTACATTTAAGTCATGTTTAGTAGTTTGAGATGCGTCAGTCGGTTTTTCCAAGTTTATATTCTGCTGCTGTGACAGTCATGTATTTTATTGCTAAATGATTTGAGTTGAGCAAGGCTCTTATGTGTTGTTTATGCCCTCCCTTTAATTGATTATTCAGCCAAAGAAAAGACGAGAACACGAAGGAAACCATGTGAAGAAGGAAAATCATTTTATAAACAAACTTCTCAACCACTTGCTTAAAGAATTATTAAAATGATAAAAAAAGAAATCTGTTTCTTCATTCATTTATGGCAATGAATGTAAGATCTTGGCGTTATTATGAAGTTCATTCGTCATATTATTCTGAAATCATTTTCTCCATGAAAACTATGAGGGTGGAAATGTAAACAGATACGTACATTTTCATCTGAGTAATTAATCAGTTCCTTTACCCAATTATTTAGTTCATAAGCTATGAATTTCTTCTCCTTTTTTTGGCGCTTTACGAGAGAAACTGAAGGGGACTTGATAACTATTCATTATTTGCAGCCACGCATTCTCTGCACTCTGAAAAATCTAAACAGATACGTACATTAACATTGTATTCAATCAAATCGTGTTTGCTTCCAAAGAAGTTATTTGTGATAGTAATGCAATATCTAAACCATTCTGTTCAAAGTCTTCGACCCATCTCCCACGTTCATCGTAATCGTTCTCTTGTTAGCATTATAAGAGGGATAAGATGGTTGTGGTGGTGATATACGTCTTCAGAGATGGCCAATTAACTCTGGCAATCGTAGTGGAATATTGGAACTGGTTATCTAGCAAATTACATCGTGGTGTGGATTTTAATGAAACAAGACGAAGACTTGAGACTTTGAATGAAATTGACAGTAGTTGGAAACTAAGGATAACTAAGTTATTATAAGTCAAAACTTTTAAAGAATAAAAATATCATTCATATTAATTGCTTGTTGAACTGTGAATTGAGTAAAAATATCATTCATATTATTATAAGTCCAAATTCATAAATTCAAGAGTTTTATAAAATGTTCTTGATAGAAAAAAAAAATATTTTGGTGGCTAGAAATGACTTGAATGATGACTTTCTCTCTCATCACCAAAATTCAATGACTCTTTTCTCTCTTCTCTTTTTAACAAAAGGATTGAAAAATAATACAAATAATTTTTTTATACCAAAATTGATTTTGTTTAAATTTTAAGGGATCTAAATTGTATAATTTGTGTTATTTTTAAAATTTGAATATCTAAGTATATTTTTCATATAATTTCAAGCACGCCATCCATGTTTGATGTCTTTTTAATTTCGGTTCTATTATTTCAATTTAACAATTGATTAAGAAATTGAAATTAAGGGCCTTTCAATTAGGATCAAAGAGCTCAAAATAAAACTTTGAAAATAAAAATAAATTATAATTTGTCATTGTCCTAAAAGCAGGCTAATGATTTATAGGGCATTTTTGGAAGTTAAAAAAACATAGCTAGATTTTCTCTGATTTTTTGGACAGTTATCTTTTCTCCATGGTACCTGTACATTGCCATTCTTTGCAGAGAATGGTTTCTCCCAGCACAGCACCATCATTACTTCTTTCTTTCGAAGAACTCCTCTCGATCCTCTGCTGAATAAATTGAAGGTAAATTGAAAATAAGTAAATTGAAGGTAAATTGAAAATAACTAAAAATATTCATTTGAATGCATCACAATGGATGCTGAATATATAAAACCCACCTGGACATTTTGAGCTCAATCTTGCACGAATCCTCTTTCTAAACGAATCCCTACTGAAAATTAATAACAATAAATGTTAAAACTAATAATATAAAATGCAAAAATAAGACTCTTCGGCAACTTGAAATGATTGATAATGCAACTTTAAATTAATGATTGATAATTTTAGTATATACATAGACTCTTCGTCTGTAGAAGCAAGGACAAAAGCAGAAGAGAAACTACTAAAGAAGACCTCCATTTGGAGAAAAAATTGTAAACAAGAGATTTTGATCTCTTTTTTTTAAAAAAAATAATAATTGAGAGAATTATATATTAGACAGCACCATCAAATAAATGAGGGCTGAAAGATAATGGAAAATAAGGGAAAACTTGAAAAAAGAAAGCAAGGCAACGAGAGATCCTTCTAGTTAATCTAGTTTATGATATATTTAAGATTTCTAAAATGATTAGAGTCTATATAGCTTAAATTTTTAATTGAAAATTTTAATTAAAAAGCTAAATAGTAAAAAATGAGGTTAAAAATCACAATCCAATTTGATGCTTTAGACCGTATATAAAATAGTTGCGCGCTATCCAAATTAACTAAAAGCTATTTACTTTTGTATTTTTATTGAAAAAAATAATATTTGGAGAGCTTTCCTTTTAATTTTTTATTAAAAACACTCTTATTATTTTTTATATCATCGAGGAGATAATTTTTCCTTAAAAATCCCTTTATTCGTTAATTGGTTAAAGTCAAACGGTTATGCCATCAAATAGAGGAAAAATTAATAGCTACTTAATATATATAATCGATTGATGGCTCGATCCAATAGAAATAATTAGTGAAAAATCTCCATTGTTTTCAATCAAATCAATGAAAAATACAATACTTTGTTTACTTTTCTACCAGACTGAATATTTTTGTCTATATAAACTGCTTTATTTCTCTTATTTGTTTATTAAAAAAGATAAGAGTTTCTTTACTAAAAAAACATGGCATCACCTGTGTGTTTCTTAACCATGCGGATGCTTTTGCTCTTTTTGCTGTCTTTGTTTCATCTTAGAGCTTGTTATTCTTCTCCTTCCATGCAGCCTCTCTGCCATGATGATGAGAGTCATGCCTTGTTGCAGCTCAAGGAAAGCCTTGTCATTAATGAGTCCGCTTCTTCTGACCCTTCTGCTTATCCTAAGGTTGAATCATGGAAAGTTGATGGAGAAACCGGTGATTGCTGCTCATGGGATGGTGTTGAATGCGATGGGGACTCTGGTCATGTGATCGGCCTTGACCTCAGTAGCAGCTGCCTTTATGGCTCCATCGACTCCAATAGCAGCCTCTTCCACCTTGTTCAACTCAGAAAGCTGAATCTTGCTGACAACGACTTCAACCACTCCAAAATCCCTTCTGAGATTCGAAATCTCTCAAGGCTGTTTGATCTAAATCTCTCAATGTCTCGCTTTTCTGGTCAGATTCCAGCAGAGATCTTAGAGCTTTCCAAGTTGGTTTCCCTTGATCTGGGATGGAATACTTTGAAGCTCCAAAAGCCTGGTCTGCAACATTTAGTTGAAGCATTAACCAACTTGGAGGTGCTCCATCTCAGCGGAGTCGAAATATCAACCAAGGTACCTCAAATCATGGCAAATTTATCCTCTTTGTCATCTCTATTTCTCAGGGAGTGTGGATTGCAAGGAGAGTTCCCCATGGGTATATTCCAATTACCCAACCTTCGCTTTCTCAGTATCCGGTATAATCCATATCTCACTGGATATTTGCCGGAATTTCAGTCGGGCAGCCAGCTTGAATCATTGTTGCTTGCAGGGACGAATTTCTCTGGTCAGCTACCGGGGACCCTTGGGAACCTCCAATCAATGAAAGAGTTTGATGTGGCAGAATGTAATTTTTCAGGGGTGATACCATCTTCTTCACTTGGTAATCTTACAAAACTGAACTATCTAGACCTTTCTTATAACTTTTTCTCTGGGAAAATCCCTCCTTCTTTGGTCAACCTTCTTCAACTTACTGACCTGTCGCTTTCTTTCAACAATTTCAGTTCTGGTACCTTAGATTGGCTTGGTAATCTAACCAATCTCAATAATGTAGACTTGCAAGACACCAATTCATATGGTAACATTCCATCCTCTCTTAGAAACTTGACTCAGCTCACCGTCTTGTTGCTTGCCCAAAATAAATTAACTGGTCAAATTCCATCTTGGATAGGAAACCATACCCAATTAACCTCACTATACCTTGGTGTCAACAAACTGCACGGTCCGATTCCTGAGTCTATTTATAGGCTTCAAAATCTTGAAGAACTTGACCTAGCATATAATTTCTTTAGTGGTACTTTGGATTTGAACCTTCTTCTTAAGTTCAGAAACCTTGTTTCACTCCAATTAGTGTATAACAATCTGTCTCTGCTTAATAGCAACAATGCTACCATTCCTCACCCAAAACTTGAACTCTTGACGTTAAGTGGATACAATCTAAGTGAATTTCCCAGTTTCTTGCGTGATCAAAACCATTTGGAGCTTTTAGAACTTGCCCATAACAAACTGGAGGGACACATACCCAAATGGTTTATGAACATGAGTACCATAACCCTCGATTATCTATCTCTGGCTGGCAACCTTCTGACTGGTTTTGAGCAATCCCTCGACGTTCTTCTATGGAATAATCTACGCTCACTGGATCTTAGTTCAAACAAGTTCCAAGGATCCCTCCCAATTCCACGACCAGCAATCTATGAATATAACGTCTCGAACAACAAATTAAATGGAGAAATCCCAGAAGTTATCTGCAATCTGACTTCGCTTTCTGTCCTTGTTTTGTCAAATAACAATTTGAGTGGCAAACTTCCGTCGTGCTTGGGCATTAAAAGCAGCAATGCTTCAGTTCTTAATCTGCGCAACAATAGTTTCAGCGGTGATATTCCCGACACCTTCACAAGTGGCTGCTCATTGAGGATCGTTGATTTCGGTCAAAACAAACTGGAGGGAAAGATACCAAAATCATTAGCCAATTGCACCAAGCTAGAGATTCTCAATCTTGAACAAAATAAGATAAATTGTGTCTTTCCTTCTTGGTTGGGTGTTCTTCCTGATTTGAGGGTTATGATTTTGAGATCTAATGCGCTACATGGTATGATTGGGAAACCTGAAACCAACGTTGAATTTCCGAGGTTACAGATTGTTGACCTCTCCAACAACAGTTTTAAGGGTAAGTTGCCACTTGAATATTTCCGAAATTGGACTGCCATGCAAAATGTCCATAATGAGCACTTGATTTACATTCAAGCAAACATAAGTTTTCAAACATCGCATCATGTAATGGAACAATGGTATGAGTACTCGATGACAATGACAAACAAAGGTGTGATGATCTTATATGAGAAGATCCAAGATAGTCTTACTGCTATCGATTTCTCAAGTAATGGTTTTGAAGGAGGAATCCCAGAGGTCCTCGGAGATCTCAAAGCACTTCATTTGCTCAATCTCTCCAACAACTTTCTCAGGGGTGACATCCCTTCATCCTTGTCCAAATTGAAAGAGATTGAATCTTTGGACCTTTCTCAGAACAAACTCTCGGGAGAGATTCCTGGCGAACTTGCACAGCTCACCTTCCTCGAGGTCTTCAATGTGTCTCACAATCTTCTCTCAGGTCCGATACCACGAGGAAATCAATTCGGAGCATTTGACAACACTTCATTTGATGCGAATCCAGGATTATGTGGAAAGCCCTTGTCAAAAGAATGTGGAAATGCTGAGGACTCGTTGCCAGCAGCAAAAGAAGATGAGGGCTCGGGATATCCACTTGAATTTGGTTGGAAGGTGGTGGTGATAGGTTATGCTTGTGGATTGGTAATTGGAGTGATTCTTGGATGCGCTATGAACACAAGGAAGTATGAATGGTTGGTGAAGAATTATATTGCGACGTGGCAATACAAAGGTCAAAATTTGAAGACTCGCCTGCGTAGAAATTAATTTCTAATTATTAAGGTGTTTTCTAGCTTGTCAATCATGTTAAGATTGTATTTTCTTTTCCTTGTCTTCTGTTTCTTAATTTTCACTTGTAAGGATAAGAGTGATTTTCTCTTGGATGGTCTTTAGTTTTATTAATTTATTCTCAACAGAAGAAATTAGTTTTACTTATTTAAAAAAAAAAAAATCCATCAATGAAGCGCCCAAGTCTACGTACTTTGTTTACTTTTCCTGTACTTTGTTTACTAATTTGAAAATAGAGAAAGTGCAACCTCTGAAGGTTATCAACAAACCTGAGAAAGTAAGTGTTTTTTTTTTTTTTTATTAAAAAAAACTTTCATAAACTCAATGTGGTCTTCACTTTCTTGAATTTTAAGTTTGTCATTTTAGCGTGTCTCTGTTTAATAATCCACATGTGGGTTTTATTACTGCAATAGCTATTTAACTCTCGCTGCGTCATGTCCATATATTATTTTTTAAGAAAACAAAATTTTGATATATTTTTATAGCTAAAAAAATTATAAATTTAAATTAAAAAGCTTACGCATATAAGTAATTAAATAAATTAAAAACTATATATGTTAATAAATAAATAAATTATTAATGATAACTAAAAATAAAATTTAAAAAATCAAAAAAATAGATATAAATCAATATATTTAATCTTATAAGATAAAATATTTATCCTATTATGTTTGTTTAATCTAATTTATTCAAATGTTTTTTTTATTTAATTAAACTATAATAGAAATAGACACATATTAAATTGATTGAATAAAATAAAATGAAAAACATTATACATAGTTATATATATTATAAATATTATCTAAAAAAATTATTTTTATTTGACAAAGTTTATCAATACAAAAGATAAAAAAAAAACATTCTAGACCTATATGCCTGGGCTTGTTATTTATTTATTCATTTATTTATTTTACATTTGAAAGTTATGTTCGCGCCTATTTATCTTGAAAAACAATATGCAGGCAACGAAAAACGACGTATTGTTTGCAAACTTAAATTTTAGCCATCATTGTGATGGGCTGAAAAATCTAGCAACACCTCTTTTGTCTAAACAAAACCCCATTTTCAAGACATTTCAACCCCAAAACGACATACTTTGACAATCGCAATGTTATAAGTCATTGAATACAAGGATGATTGTGGTGATAATAAAAGTCTTCAAAGTAAAGTTAAACGCTCAAGGCCAACTTTATTCAGACCACGACATACTTTGACAATCGCAATGGAATATTGGAACTGGTTGTCTGGCAAACTTCTTCATGCTCTAGAATTTAACTAGTTATATAACCCGCGTGATGTCACGAGTTAATTATTTTTTGCAAAAATAAAATAAAAAAAACTAAAATCTAAAAATATTAGATCTTTCTGTAAAGATATATTCAAGAGTATTGGGGTTAACTGCAACGCCTGACCCAAAAGTAATATTAATAATAACATTAAATTTGCATGACCTAAGTTTAAGTGAGTTTGATTGCAACAATAGATCTAATAGCCTTGGATGTGGGTCTAGCTGTAAGGTCGTGTCATAAAAAGTGTGACAATTAAATAGATTAATGAAAAAGAAAAAAAAAAAACTAATGAAGAAAAAAAAATCTGAATTAATTAGGTTAACCCTTCAACCCAGGTTAACCCGTCAAACCTGGAATTCACGTCATGAAAATTTGATAACTAAATAAAAAACAAATTTATAGGTTAACTGGGTTAAACCGTCAAACCAAGTTAACCCATCAAGCCCAGGATACGTGTCATGAAAGTCTGATAATTAAATAGAAGGAAATTTAACATTAACAAACTAAACTAAATGAAAAAAATTAATTAAAAAGAAAAAAAGTAAAAAAAAATTCCAGGTTAACCCGTCAAACTCGGGATCTGTGTCATGAAAATCTGATAACTAAATAAAAAAAATTTAACATTAATAAACTAAATTAAAAAAAAATTATTAAAAGAAAAAACAAATCACTTAAACCAATGAAAAAAATTCATCCTCAGCACAATGTCTGGTAAAAGATATTATCTCTTATTAATATCTATTAATGCTTGTATAATAAAATTTTTATATTAATACTCATTAAATATTTATGTAAGAGATATCATCTTTCATCAATGTTTAGTAATGCTTGTATAAGAAAGAAATAGAAGATCAGATCTAGTGGAACAATAATAATTACTAGATTAATTATCAATTATTACTAGACTCCAACAGGTAGAGGAGGAGGAGGGGCCTCGCCAGACACCGGGGGAGCACCATCTCAACTGCGGTGGACATTCTTATTATTATGCATCCAAACCTTAAGCACGTTTCTTTTAACACCAACTGATTAAGAGCCATATCATCATGTTTCTGTATTCTCCACCCAATGTTTTCAGCAAACTCCAGCATTCTCTCCTTTTGCTTATATAATAACATCTAAAAACCATGATCTGTTTAAAGTCTTCAACCCATTTCCCACGGCTCTCTTACTCACTGTCTCTGCCATTAGAATGATAAGATGATTGCGGTGGAATTTAATAAAACAAGACAAAGACTTACTTTTCCAGTACCAGGAATAATAATAATAACATCTTGCTTGGTTAGACTTTGAATGAAATTGAAAGTAGTGCAAAAGGCCATTGAAGACGGAGACTTGGAGGTGGGGAAATTACTTTTCCAGTACCCGGAATAATAATAATAGTAATTTTGCGTTCTTTTTTCTTAAAAAAAAATATTTCCATTCTTTGCACACTGAAAAAAATTAATTCATACCTCAATGAAAAATCCCCATTGTTTTCAATCAAATTTGGTTTTCTTCACAATGAATTATTTGTGATAGTAATGTTTGAAAATTTATTTAAAGATATATTTTATTAATAATCGAGGTTATTCTATTAAATGTTAGAAATTATAGATGCATAGACCTAGAGTGACCTAATTAGGAGGATGATTTTAAGATTTAAAACCCCATCAACCTATCCACCAAAAACATCTACTGCCCCACATAAGATAAATTTTAAAAAAATAAAATAAAATCCTTTGACCCTGTCAACGTAACTAATCAAAAACTGGAAAAGATCTATTTATGGGCTCATCGAATATATTTAGATCTAAGAAAAGATATAGAATAATCAAGATTTATTAGCTTCTTAAAATTATAATAACAAAAGATCTGATTGTTGGATAAAACTAAAAATTTTATTATTTATTTCCCCTGGGACAATACTACGTCGCTGAAAGGACCATTAAGAAGACCTACTTGAATTTGATTATGCACTATTGAATTTCCACTACAATATTGAAGCAAATAAAAAAGGGCATTGTAATTTAGGGTTCTTTCTTAGATATGTGATGATGACCTATGTTTGGCACAATGCATGATGGTATTTTCAAGATAGCATTCAAGATAGTAGCAGATAATCATTGCATGTTCAATCTGTATTTGATGGGATGAATGGAATCGATAGCATATGGTGTCTAAGTGTCAAGCTACTCAAGAACATAGGATAGCTCGGCTCTTTACTTTTCAATTTCATATATCAACATAAACATTTAACAAGGTCAGCACAATCTTGAACGCCACGCTCAATCCTGAACAATCTAAACTTCAGCACCATGGCTTCTTCCAGCTAAACAAAAGCAGACGTATTAGGAATCTTGTTGTAGGACATCCCAGGGCACCTTCAAAGATGCGTACCAGGACATCCCAGGGCACATTTGCTTCATCAAAGTTGCAAGATTACATGTTAAATCTGGTCAAACAAATCTATCTTAGAATTTTTCCCCAACCACTAACTTCCAGTTTTCACATTTCTAACAAGCAATAGAGTACTCGGATATAATTCATCCTCAGAATATTGCTACAAATATGATGCCACATGTAATGACATAATAAAGAACATTGCCAAGCAGGAAACAGGATCCAGTTCTTAGTCTGAGTTATGTAATTGTTGGAACTCTACCTCCATCCTCAATTTCATCAAGGCAATAAGCTTGTACAGATGTAAACAAGCTCAAGCTCAACCAAATTATAAATGATGAGCTCAAAAACTAAGAGACAGAGTAGCTCAACTGACTAACAGAGTAGCTCAACCAAATTATGGCAATGCATAATATGAAGAATGATGGACAGCTCATAATAATCTTCTCACTCTAAAAGAAAGTTGATGAGGTACTTAGACGATGCAAAATGATCGGAAAGCCTCCTTCAAGTTACAGGATTATATTTAGGTTAGATGAAGCCAAACAAATCTAGCCTTCAATTGTTTTTTCTCAACCAATAGTTTGTAGTGTCCAAATTTGAACTGGCAATAGGACAACCAAGTTATTTTTTGGACGACGTTGAAAATGCTAAAATGATGAAAATATATTAAAAAAGCATATTTTTTGGATTTTCTTTGTTTTTCTCTATTTTTAAATTTTTCTGAAAATTTATCAAAACATGGGTCAAAAATTGGGTAGCAACAAGGGGTTTGTACATTAATTTCTATCTTGTTAGGGGAAAAAATTGTTTATTTTGGGGAGCACCTAACCATGAATTTTTTTTTTCTTGTTGTAGATAAATATGTTAGTCTTGGTATTTATAAATAGATTTTCTTATTTATAAAAAAGGACGGGTCTTTATCGGGTTACAACGGGTCATGCAAGTCCTTGATTGACCTGGCAGGTCACTCGAGTCTCCCCGAGCCAAATACAACCCTGATTGTCTTATTTTTTGACTAGACCAAGGTTCTATGTAGCTCAAGTTATGGGCCAACCAATTAAGCCAGTCATTATAACTATGGATATAATTTATCAAATCATGAAAGAAACTTCAAATAAAATATGGATTTTTCATGGTTGTATCATGGCTAGGCTAATGAAGTGATTGAGCTAGTCTCTAGTTGATGGACTTTGCAATAACCCAATTTTGGATTCTCCAAAATTTTCTTGTATGTTATTTTATTTTTATTTTTATTCAGAAAAATAAAAAAATTAAAAAAAAAGTTTAAAATTCAAAAATATATTTTTCTCACGTCAACCACCTTTTTGCCATAAAAAAATAGTTCAATGGGTTAATACAAGTCAAATCGTGTCAATTAGGACAAAAAATAAGTTTCAAGCCATTTCGGGTCAAAATTGTCATTTTCGATGAAAATCGATCCCACTAGCCAATATAGGTCAAACTATGTGAATCAGAATAAAAAATGAGTTTTAGGCCGTTTTGGTTCAAAACCATCATTTTCAGTCAAAACTGTGTCCATCGAGTCAATACAAGTCAAACCATGTCAACTGGGATGAGTTTCAAGTCATTTAGGGTTAAAACTGTTATTTCGGTTGAAACCAGGTCCACTGGGTTGATACTGGTTGAAAAATATGTTTTAGTGTTTGAAATTAATTTTTGATAATCAAAATTGATTTTTTGCGGTTGAAACAAGGTTTTTCTAATACTGATTTGAGTTTTTAGTTTTACCTGTGTGTGTATATATATATATATAATAAAAAAAAATTAATAATACAAAAGTTTTTTTTTTTCAATAGAGCAGTTGGTGCAAGTGAAAATTTTCTTCAAGGCGGCTCCGTGTCTCTTGTCGTGTTTCATTGACATAAATGTTGTGGCTCCAGTTAATACAAATGTTAATAACTCAGATATTGTCGATGTTTTTTTAGTTTTACTTTGCGCTAGTAAGATATTGATTTTTTTAAAAACAACTAAAAAAACACCAAAAATATCCTAATTGTTAGATCTAATAGTATTAGTTATGAACCCTTGATTGAATCTAATTTAATATGGCTTACCACACTAGATTAAAACCCAAATCCATCTTAACCCTTAAAAAATGTGTCCTTTGATCCTATCTTGCCATGTCACTCGATGTACCAAGCATCCAATACATCTTATCACACCAAAAGCAAGTATCTATCAATTAGGACCTTTAAATCAATTTTTAGATCAAGCAAACCGTAGCCAAAAGATCAATTTAGAAGTGATCAGCAGTCCACAAGCTCCAAGTGCACTGGATTACCATGCTCACATCCTCACCTTAGCAAACCTCATAGACTCTTTCTCCTTTCACCGGTGATTCTCTCTCTCCTTAAATCTCCCAACTTCGGTCACCTCAAGTCATTAAACAACCACAAAAAGGCTCATCTTCTCCTTGGAAGCAAACCCCAACTAGTTTTCATCAACTTTGTTGCTTAATATTTCCAAAAAGGTCTTGATATCTTCGGCCACTTGAAGCTTCAAATCATCAATCTCTCTCATCAACCATCAATGATCACCACCATAATCATCAAAATCTTCTCATCGAGATATACCAGAATCTGCCCCTTTTGGCTTGGAATCTCGCTGAAAATTCCCCCTTCAATAGTGGTTGTACGTGAGCTACACGCGCCATCAAGGATATTTTTGTCATTTCCGGGGAAGTTCAAGAGTTTTTTCTATTTTTTTCTTATATAGTGACACTCATGTAATTTTAGGGACTTTTAGGATTTTTTTTTTTTTATACATGTATCTATATATATATAAATTTTTTTTTGTAGTATACCTAAAATAAATATAAAGAAGAATGACGATGCAAGTCCAACACCTATTTTATCCCGTCATCGTGCCAGAGTTTAAAGCCTAATTCTCAAATATGGGTTATGCCTATTTTTAGCAATTCCAACATAATCTTTCTTTTCAGGAATGAATATTATTAGTTAACTCATCATTTTTTTTTAAAAGACAGATGTTAAAAGTTTTTTTTTTAAAAAAATATGATGTCCATTGTTTTTGTTTGCAACTTGGAAGTTACTTTTCTTTTTAGGGTTAAACGTCAACATTTCAACGAGTCCTATAATTTTAAGGACTGATTTAATTTTTAATGTGTCTCCTATAAAAATTATTTTTTAATTTTTAGGAACCGACATTAACCCTAAAAAAAAATTGCAAATAAACTCAGCATATTATAGCATTTGAATAAACTAAACATAAACATAAACATAAATAAAGGTAACCTTTCACTTGAAAAGATGATTTAAGAGTGATGTCTACTTTTCTTTAATCATAACTAACTCAGTACCTAAATATCTGAGACTAGTGTCTAATTTGAAACTTCTAGTTCCCTCAAATTACTAGATGGTCCAATAAAATCTTCATTTCCCAATTAATTTTTTGTTAATAAAAAAAATTTAAAGCTACCGAGCAACGTCGTGTATCGACAGACTTAACAGGAGGCTGGACGTTCATCTAAAATAACAGGAGAGCCTCCAAATATAAGAGAAGTGTAATGTGTATAAAAGAAAATGCACAAAGAGAGATGCATGGAGAGGAAGAGTTTATGGCCTAGGCCTATAATGGTAGAGTATCATGACTGGTTATTGACGACTTTTATGACATAACTAGCTTTTAAGGCCAATAATGTAAATGTATATTTTCAACTTTCAATAGCTAAGTTGAGCTTGACCAATAATGAAATTTGGATTTTTCCAAGTAATTTAGTATATTTATACACTCAGTACTTGGACTCTTTTTCATAAAGAAGGAGATGTATCATTGATGAAGAAAATTTTGTGCTAATATTGGCTAGCCATGATGGCTTCATTTATTATTGTGTCATACCATGATTGTTTTGCTATGAGTGCTAATGGTTAAAATATCAGTGATGGGCAATGTCATTGTTATAAAAAATGATGTTATGCATAATAAAGGTTATGTATGCATAGAAAATTGTGTGCATGAAAAGTTTGTGCTCACCATTCTTAAAAACCTAAAAAAATACATAGAAAGGTGTATCAAGACAAGATTGAACAAACCAACTTGCTGTTGGAGTAGAAAATTCCAGCCATAGAAAGAATTTTTTTTTCAAAAATTTATGTGTATCATCAATGACAATAGTAGTAAAGACTATTTATGTGCACTCCTTACTTCTCCACTAGACTAATGTTAAGAATAAAAAAATTCTTATTTAAAAATTAAATCTTTTACTCATTAAGAAAAGGAAATAAATACATTACTAGAGATTTTTAAAATTAAAACCTTTTACTTGTTAAATAGAAAAAAATTATCAAAATACTTTTGGTAAAAGTATCAACAAAAACAACAACAATAATAATAGTTTAGAAAAGACTTAAAACCTTTTACTCATTTACACTACTAGAAAATTGATAAATACAAATGAAAATACTGACAAAATATTTTTGTCAGTAAATTACAATGAATTTTACCGATAAAAATATTCTCTCGGTATATACCGATGGAATTACAGTGGAAAAAAAAATTAAAACAAAGCCAAAAAGTACAATGACATGTCTTTTATACTAAAAAAATTAATGATGATATTAATATCGTCAATAAATCCGTTCGTAAACTCATTGATAAATTGTTCACTTTTCCCTGATACTGTTAATCATATCAATTACAAAAGAAATTACCAATGGAATTTTCCATTAGTATTTTCCAGAGAACTCTGGAATTGTTCACTTCTTAATTACACTATTAATTACTATTCTTTACATATGAAATCACAGACGGATTGAAAAGTTATCGGTGTTATTTGACAGGTTTCTAAAGATTTTTGATTAAATTGAATATTACAGATGAAATTATCGACGGATTGAAAAGTCATTGGTGATATTTGGCAATTTTTGAAAATTCTTGATTAAATTAAAAATTTAAATTAAATATTACAAACAAAATCATTGATGGAATGATTAAAAATATAAATATTTAATTATCCGTTGGTAAAATGCTCCATTAAAAAAACTATAATCCCTCATTTCACAACAAATAAGCCTCTTTTTCTTCTTATGTAAAAAACATCAACATCCATTTCTTTCTTTCTTTCTTTCTTTCTCTTCTCTTCTCTTCTCTTCTCCTCCACACTCACGTATGTCTTTTTCTCTTTTCTTCTTCTCTTCTCAGTTTTTTTAATTAACATTCTTCATGAATTTATCTATTTTTCTCTTCTCTCAACTTCACTTACAACTACATTAAGATAATATTTTTTATTTTTTCTTCATTATATATTTTTTAGTTTTAAATTTTTCTGTTCTTAATAATTGTATGAATGTCGTTGTAGGATTTTTTTTTTTTGATATGAGATGAATTGTTAGTTGATTTATTTATAGGATTTTTAAATTTTTAGTAATTGCAACTTTATTTTTTTCGTTTGAAGTTATTTTTAGTTGATTTATTTATTTGTTGTAGCTGTTTATTTTCTTGTGTTATTTATTTGTTGCAAATTTGTTTGAGTTGATTTTGTTTTCCATGCAACTTAGTTCTGAGTATTATGGAGTGTTGATTTATATTAATTTAATTATTTTCTAGTTTTGTTAAATAGATTTTTTTAAAAAAATATTTTTAAATATCACCGATGGAATTGCATACAGTATTTTTGTCGGTTTTATGATAAACTTCTCGAGGGAAATACCGACATAATGAAGTGGGTAAATTTTTTTAGCGTGTTTTTCCCATCAATAAATCCATCAGCAATAATATTGTTTTATTACTGAAATAAAATACCGATGAAAGATTCGCCGATGAAGCATTTCTGTATGTGATCCCATCAGAAAATTAATTGCCTAACAGAGTAGCTCAACCAAATTATGGCAATGCATAATATGAAGAATGATGGACAGCTCATAATAATCTTCTCACTCTAAAAGAAAGTTGGTGAGGTACTTGGACGATGCAAATTGATCGGAAAGCCTCCTTCAAGTTACAGGATTATATTTAGGTTAGATGAAGCCAAACAAATCTAGCCTTCAATTGTTTTTTCTCAACCAATAGTTTGTAGTGTCCAAATTTGAACTGGCAATAGGACAACCAAGTTATTTATCTACAGCAACCAATAAGTGCATGATATTCAAAACCCAAAAAAGATTCACCATGCAACCAACAAAAAAAAATGCCAAGGCCAATGAAGTCAAGTAAAAGAAACCAGTGCTCTATTTAATTCTGGAATTTTTGAAACTTTAATCCTCAATTCCACTGAACAAGCTAAAGAACATTTGAAACTTTAATCCTAATCCTCAATGACAGCAGGTGTATCTTAGCTGAATAGCAGGCAAGGAATAAAATGCAGATTATCATTAACAGCTGATGATTCTCTCTCAATTTGAGACCCCCAAATATTCAACAAGCAAGGTTTTGACGAACAAAGTAAGTAGCTCTTCCTCCCGACACTCAAAATAAAAAGGACTTCAGAAGGATATGAATCAACTGATGAAAATAACCAGTGATGACACTCAAAGATATTTCTAAATTTACCAGACATTTCTAAATTTCAATCCATTAAAATTTAAATCTAATGCCAGTGATTGACTCATTCATTCATGATCTGATTTATATGACATTTTCAAGTTGGCCACATTATTCGCAAATGAGCTAGAAATAATGATGAATTTCATCTGCCAGTTCAAGCACCAAACACATCTCAACAGAAACACGCACCTCGAATCCTGTAATATCGCATATTCTCAAAGGTGGGTGCATGGAGGGTGGTGACTCAATATTAACATCTGCAAGAGGGGGGAAAAACAGCAAAGGTAATTTAACCTCTTATCAAGCCTAACCTAATATCAAATTTATCAATACAAAAAACTAAAACCTTAAAAAAGAAAAACAAAAAAACAACCATCTGCAGAAACATGTTAAAAAATCCAACTTAAACCATGCAATTTATTTGTTGAACAACGGGCAGAACACAAGAATCCTCTATAAAACACCTCGGTGCTACCATTGTACAAAATAATCACCATTACATTTTCCCTTCAAATTTCACCTTTTGTGGGCCCAGGAACTCACAAACACTGAAACAATGGAATGCTAATGCAATAAATAATGGCTTCCCTTTCTTCATCCAAGAAAATCACCAAAGGATAACTTTTTCAGCTATATATCAAACAAATCAAAACCAGACTTCAAATTAAAGTAAGAAAAAAAGAAGAGAAGCTAGGAAATGGCGGAGGTTGTTCTTAAATGAGGAGCTTACAGTTGGGTTCATCTGGAGGGCAATTCTGATAATTTTCAGCCTGAAGAATCTGCTTAAGGTGTTTCCAACGGCCTCTTGGTTGTCCCTTTGGGTATTTCTCATATATCTGTATCCTCTTGAAACTGAAGTGTGTTGGCAACACCAGCTCTGCATTTATCAACTCTGCTTCCATCTTCTTCCTCTTCTATATCTAAAAAGCAAAAATACCACTCAATTCAATGATTTATCCCTTATAGATCGAATTTAAAAGAATAGAAACTAGATAAAAAAGAGTAAAAATTTAAAGAAAAGAAACATAATCTAAGATTATAAATGTAAAAAATTGAAAAAGAGTATAATAGCAACTAAAAAAAAAACAGGAATTTCATCCGAAACCCAACAAAAAGAAAGGGCAAACGAACCTCTCAGTTCAGAATCCCCTGTTGCTCGAACTGGGCACAACAGTAAACGGACAAATAATCTCCCCTTTATAGTTTCATATAAAATCTCAATTTAGTAACCGACTATGAACTGATCTTCGATTAGATCCCAAACTATCAATGTTTTCAATTAGGTCCCTAATGCATCAGGAAAGTGTCGAATTTTGCTTAAAGCAGGGTTATTTTATTACGCAACGAGTTAGATTTCCAAGCCAGATCTCTTGAGTTCCACCTTTTCTTAATTTTAATTTTAAATACCTGAGTTTTCGTTTAAAAATATTTAATATATAGTGAAAGGGCTACAAAATTAAGCCCAAATAATAGGAGTAAAAGAAAGCCCGACCAGGCAGCAAAGAAAGAATAAAAAAAGAGGGCCCGACAGGGCAGCAAAGAAGAAAGGAAAAGAAGAAGATAGATGACCCAATCGGGTAGAAAAAGAAAAAAAGAAATGAAGGAAAAGAAAAGGCCCAACCGGAGAAGAGAAGGGCATTGTCAAGGAGTATAACCTGGGCTCAAAACCAAGCCCAACATCTTTGTGTTAATGGTGTTGACGCGTGTTTGATTATTTCCTTTTTTTTTTTTTTAATTACTGTTAATTTAATTCTTACCATTTTAATTATAGCTTGAACATGTGACTTTTCTCAACCCAACCTTACAGAGTATTTCCTCGTTTGATGTTACTCTAACTAATGTAATTTTGCTTAGAATCCTCGATCGATCGTAATTCGCAAAGAGAACATTAACACAAAGATGAGTGTGTATTTCATGCAAGAGATTTGTATATATTCTATTTAAATCATGTGAAGCGCTGAAAGACCCTCAATATTTGAGCTAATTTTATTATTTTCATTTTTATTTTTGAATTTTTAGCTTTATTTCAGATTTTATGTTGTTGTCTTTCGATTTAGGATTCTAACTCTTATACGTTGCAAATGCTAGTTTCTAACCTATTTAAAAAGCTGCATATCATAGAAAAATTTTTTCATAAATAAAATATAATTTTGGTAACAATTCTCTGTCTTTCTTTGCTTGACATGATCTTCTTGTGTATTGGCTTTGGTCTAAGTCAAAATCGCCATGCTTTCCTGCTTCTTTTTTTTGGTGTAAACGAGTAATTGGCAAACCCGCAACGAGCACCTTGTCCTTTTCCAGCATAGAAAATCTTGCCCTAACAACAATCAAGGGTAGTCAATCATGTCCTTTCCATAGGTTAATATTTCTTGTTTTATTAAAAACCCTGAAAGACCCTCAATTTTTATTTTTATTTTTGAATTTTTAGCTTTATCTCAGATCGATTTTATGTTGTCTTTCTTGTTTGATATAGGATTCTAACTCTTATAAAAAACAGGGATAGTTGATCTCGATAGGAACAAGAAATCTCAATCCTTTTAAGATAAGATCTTCAAAATAAAAAAGCACATACAAGATGTTCATGAAATTAAGCCCTAAAATATATATACAAAGGAAAATCTGGGGTTTTTTCTTAGATTTTGTTACCTAAAATATTATTCTTTATATTTATCTTGAGGATCTTATTTTTCATCACCCATCTGGGATTGCCTCGTCTGAAAAACTCTCTTTCTCAAAATTGAATAGATATTCTTATAGCATGCTTTAATATCCCATTGAATTATTTTTAACTCCTAAGCTTCTCTACCACTTCCATAAAGAATTATTGAAGCGATAACAAAAAGAAATTTGTTTCTTCAGTTTAATTTGGCAATGAATGCAACATTACTATGAAAATCCCTTCATCATATTATTTTTAGATCAATTGATTAATGATAATAATTTACATTTATCCCATTCAATACAGTGTTATTATGGAAATCCCCAAGGAAATTAGTTGATGGAAATCGATTTTTTTTATTATTCTTCACAAAAGAAACTCTATAACTATCCATTATTCACTCTATAACCTTTCTGTTTAAACTCTTCAACCCATCTCCCACGTTTACCTTAATCGATCATTGTCTCTGTAACAGCTATTAGCCATTAGAATGATGAGATGATTGCGGTGGTAATATTAGATATCTTCCGAGCATGTTAAACGCCCAAGCCAACTTTGCTGACAGACCACATCACAAGTTTGTGTGACATCTTGCGATGGAATTTAATGAAGATGGGGACTCCTAATATCAATAATAATATATAAAAAAATCAGAAGAATGATTTAGCCATCAACTAAGGGCTGTTTGGTAACTACCATTTCCTCCACCTCTTATAAATAATTGATACAGAAAAACCAAAATAGAAGGTTGGTAAGCTGCTTTCCTTTATTATTATTATTATTATTGTATTGGCAGCAATAACAATAGTAGCTGAGAGAGTATTTTGTTAGCACCAAAAACAGAGGAAGACTTTTTATAGAGAGAGAGAGAGAGAAGAAGAAGACGTGTGAATACCATGAACTCAACATCATTCTACACGTGACTTTTGAGTCTCGTACGTGCAGTCCGGTTCAAGTGAATCCATGAATTGTGAGAGCAAAACCAAATTGAACGAAAAGAGTAGTTACTTTTTTTTTTTTAATCAGAAATGGCATGACCACTCAACCAAGGGCTATTTCCTTACTAATATTTCCTTTGCCCTTTATAAATAGTGGATACAGAAAAACCGATATGGAAGGTCGGTGAGCGCTTTCTTTTTTTATTTTATTATTAGCAATAAAGTTAAAAAATCAGGTCTTGAGTCACGTGATTGATCTAAATCAATTCAAGAAAACTAAAAAAAAATATGTAAAATTTTAATATTTCCCATAAAAAAATTAAAAAAACAATTTATATGGATATAAGCTATATATGTTGTAAATAATAAAATTTAAAATATTATTTTGAAAATTTTTTTTAACCCTATATTGGAAAAATACTTTTTTTTTTAAGTTGAAGTATTTAAACAAAAAAAGTTTCCTATCTTACGTTGAAAAAACACAACTTTCTTCTTGTGAATATAAAATATATATACTAATAGTCTTTCAATCCTACATTGGAAAAATAAAACTTTTCTCTAGTATTTATATAACAAACTTTGATATGAGCTAATAACCAACAAAAAAAAAGTGATATACTCGCACGCATAAGATTGAGCTGAGCAAAAGAAAAATCTCTAATTACCCCTCCTCCCATGCAAGGCAAAACCTACCTTTTGACCTTAGTAATTTTTTTTTTACCCTTAAAATTAAACTACCATTTTAGATGCTTTGTTTAGAGAGCACCCACATAAAAAAAAAAAAAAGAAGTGATAGGGGTTTGTACATTAATTTTCTGTCTTGTTAGGCAAAGAAAATTAGTTTATTTTTGGGAGCCCCCACCCATGAATTTTTTTTTCTTGTTTTAGATAAATATGTTAGTTTTGGTATTAGTAAATTATTTACTTTGTCTTTGGGAACAATCACCCAAGAGAATAATTTGTTCCACCTCTTAACAAATAGGTATTTGAAAAATTATTTTCTTGTTTATAAAAAAGAGACGGGTCTTTATCAGGTTACAGCAGGTCACGTGGGTCCTTGATTGACCTGAAGCGCTGCTCGAGTTTCCTTGGCCCAAATGCAACCCCGATTTTCTTCTTCATCAGATCCAACCAAGGCCCTGAGTTGCTCAAGTCCTAGGTCAACCTGCCGAGCCGGGCCTAATACCTATGGATGTTGTAACCCAATTTTAGACACTTTTTACCTTTTTTAATTCAATGATAAGGGGGTTAAAATCTAAAACTAAAAGACCAGGGGTTTGAATGCAAAGATTCAGAAAACTTCAAGGACTAGATTGGAAATATCCATTTCCAACCCCAAAACAGCATCATTTCAATCAGGCGCAATTCTTCATCTTCATCTTCAAGCACAGAAAGCTCGCCTGCAAAGAAGGAAAGGAACATTATAGAAAGAATAAAAAGGGAGAAAAAGAAAAAAAGAGAACATATTTTTAGCAATTTTAGACAAAACAAATAGCTTGTCTCAGGTAGGACATTTAAGAGGTGATAACATCTTTTGTTTCAGGTAACCAGTCCCATACCATCAGAATCTCTATTGACGAGTTAGGGTTCCTAGTGACTATAATAATAGGTGGCGACTCCTTGAACTTAGACCTTTTCTCCTAAAAGAACAAGACGCCAGATATCTATTTCTTTTTCCAATCAAGATTAATTTTTAATCGATCGCCACGATGTCATGAAAAAAACATCAAATAAAATATGGATTTTTCATGGCTGGATCATGGCTAGGCTAATGAAGTGACTGAGCTAGTCTCTAGCTGATGTACTTTGTAATAACACAATTTTGCATTCTCTAAAATTAATCAGTCGCTGCGATATCCGAGTGTCACAATGGATATAATTGATCAAATCATGAAAAAAACATCAAATAAAATATGGATTTTTCATGGCTGCATCATGGCTAGGCTAATGAAGTGACTAAGCTAGTCTCTAGCTAATGGACTTGTAATAACCCAATTTTAGATTCTCTAAAATTTTCTTGTATGTTATTTTATTTTTATTTTTATTCAAAAAAATCCAAAAAAAATTAAGAGAAATTTTAAAAATAAAAAATATATTTTTCTCGAGTTAACTTCTTTTTTCCCATAAAAAACAAGTTCACTTGATTAATACGAGTCAAACCATGTCGACGAGGACAAAAAATGAGTTTCAAGCCATTTCAGATCAAACCTGTCATTTTTTATGAAAATCGATCCCACTAGGCAATATACGTCAAATTATGTCAACCGCGGTAAAAAATGAGTTTCAGGCCATTTTGGGTCAAAACTGTCATTTTCTGTCAAAACCATGTCATCAGGTCAATACGAGTCAAACCATGTCAATTGGGATAAAAAATGAGTTTGATGCTATTTTTGGTCAAAACCACTATTTTCATTCAAAACCAGGTCTATCGGGTTGATACTGGTTGAAAAATATTTTTTGGTGCTAGAAATTAATTTTGCGGTAATCAAAATTGATTTTTAACGATTGAAACGAATGTTTTCTAATACTGATTTGAATTTTTAGTTTTACTCACACACATATATAATAAAACAAAAATGAATAAAAATCAAAAGCTTTTTTTCAGCAGAGAAGTTGGTACAAGTGAAAATTTTCTTCAACATGACTCAGTGTCTCTAGTCGTGTTTCTTGGACATAAATGTTGTGTCTCCTGAGTAATGGCTTCTACTGAAATGTTTGCGAAAAAAAAAAGTTAATATGAATGTTAATAACTCAAAGATATTATTGGTGTTTTTATTTTTATTTTTAGGTTTTCTTCGTCTTAGTAAGATATTGATTTTTTTAAAACAATTCAAAAAATACCAAAAATATCCTAATAGTTAGATCTAATATTATTAGTCCTGAACCCTTGATTGGATCTAATCTAATACGGCTTACTATATTCTTAAAACCCAAATCCATTTCAGCCCTTAAAAAATATGACGTTTGATCCTATCTTGCTACATCACTTGATGTACCAAGCATCCCATACATCTTATCACATCGAAACAAGTATATGTCAATCAGGACCGTTATATCAATTTCTTAATCAAACAAATCATAGTTGGAAGATCAATTCATAATTGATCAGAAGTCCACAAGATCTAGGTGCACCGGATTATCATGCTTGCATCATCACCTTAGCAAACCTCATAGACTCTCTCTCCTCTCACCGGTGATTCTCTCTCTCCTTAGATCTCCTAGCTTTGGTCACCTCAAGTCGTTGAACAACCAAAAAAAGACTCTCCTCCTCCTTATGAGCAAAACCTCAGTTGGATTTCATCAACTTTGCAACCTAATATTTATAGAGAAAGGTTGTTTTATCTTCTGCCACTCAAAGCTTCATACCGTCGATTCTCTCTCATTAGCCATCAATAACCACCAGTACTATTATTAGAATCATCTCATTAAGGTATACCAGAATATGCCCTTTTTGGTTTGGAATCTTGCTAAAAATTCCCCCTTCAATAGTGGCCGCCCGTGAGCTACACATGCCACAGGGACATTTTCATAATTTCTAAGGAAGTTCAAGGGTTTTCAGAACCTTTTACTCTTTAAGAAAAGGAAATCCATGCATTGCTCCGAGATTTTTAAAATTAAAACCTTTTACTCGTTAAACAGAAAAAGTTATCAAAATACTTTTGGTAAAAGTATCAATAATAATAATAATAGTTTAGAAAAAACATTAAAAACTTTTACTTATTTAAGTTGATTTACTATTCTCATTTAATTTCTTTTGACAACTTCTAAAAATATTTTCAATAAAAACTAGAAAACATTTTTTATATTAAAATGCTATTTTTTTTTCCAATGACTATAAGACACAAGCCCTCTACACTATAATACCATAATTGAACAATCAATACTCATTAAAATAATTAAATTAAAAAATCTTAAAGATGAGGGATTTTTTATTGTTGAAATTGCATTGTGCTTTGTGGCATGTGAGTAATTTTACTGTGATGTAAATTTTTTTGTTCTGTTTTTACCTCAATCATAATTTTTTTATTTATTTAAATTCATCCTTCTACATTTACGTAAGATTGGAATTAGACTTTATAATTTATTTTGGTTAGCTTTTTATCTAAATATCGAGATGTCTAGAAAATCCTAAGACATTGAATTGACGCTTAATTTTGCAAAAACAATTGTGTTTTTAATGGCTACAAAAGACTAAAATTCAAGGAGTAAATTTGTGTACGAGGCAAATAATGATTTTTTTTTTGTTTAAAACAATGTTTGTCTAGTGCGTTTTTAGGATTTTATGGTTTAAACGTTTGGAAAATTTTGTTTTTGGTCCTATTGTTTGACACATTTTTGTGTTTGTCTAAAACATCATTTTATTCATTTTTCAATTCTTATGATTGGATGAGAATAGAGAAACTCATTGAAAAATATTGAAGGAGAGAGAAAATAGTTGGTCGGGCACATTTTGGTGATGAAAAAGTCATTATTTATGTCAATGAGTTTTATTTGATGAGAGGTATTCCATTGAGGTGTTTTATCCTTTATCTTACTTGAAAAAAATAGAACAGGGTTCAACAAGAAATTTCTTTTGATTTGATTTTGTATTTTTTATGATCATTTTAGGAGTGTGTTAAGTTAACAGGTTAGTTTATTGGCATTATACATATATTTATTAGGTGTTTTTTAAATAAAAAATATTTTTACCTTATATCAGCCTTTATGGCCTTTTTTTATTAATGGGCTAGTTGTCTCGCCCTTTTTTAACTTTAATTTTTTTATTTAGATTTTTAAGTAAAATGGATAATTAAATATGTGTAGGATGCCTGAACTAGTGGTTATTCAATTTTAATTGAGATAAAAATAAATAAATAAATAAATATATATTTTTTAATAAAACATAGTTTAATTTTTGATTTGGTTTTTGAATAAGATTGCAAATTATTTTTTTAATTTTAGTGGGCGTTGTTTTTGTGCAACCCCAAATAATATTGTTTTTTACTTGAATTTTATTTAATCACTTTCTAGAGTGTGTTCATTTTTTATTTTCATTTAATTAAATAAAGTATTTGTTCCAAATTAATGCTATTAACCCCAAACCAGGTCCATGACCTTTGTTGCAAGATCAGATATGGGCCGCTTCACTTGTCTATTCCACACCTTGCTCTGGAATTCACCGAAACAAGACAATACATAGACAGTGATAGACTTCCAGTAGCGCCAAAGTCTTCCGACAAGAAGACTACTTTAACTTTTCCAACAAGACAATGCCCTAGATTACTTTAATTTTCCAACAATACAGGAAGAATAGACTGAATATTTTTGTCTATATAAACTGCTTTATTTCACTTCTTTGCTTATTATGAAAAAATAAAGATTATCTACTAAAAACAATGCCAGCATCTGTCCGTTTCTTAGCTATGCGAATGCTTTTGCTCTTTTTACTCTCTCACCATGGAGCTTGTCACTCTTCTCCTTCCATGCAGCCGCTATGCCATGCTGAGGAGGGTAATGCCTTGTTGCAGTTCAAGGAAAGCCTTGTCATTCATAGGTCCGCTTCTTCTGATCCTTCTGCTTATCCCAAGGTTGCATCATGGAAAGTTGATGGAGAAAGTGGTGATTGCTGCTCATGGGATGGTGTTGAATGCGATAGGGACTCTGGTCATGTGATCGGCCTTGACCTCAGTAGCAGCTGCCTTTATGGCTCCATCGACCCTAATAGCAGCCTCTTCCACCTTGTTCAGCTCAGAAGGCTGAACCTTGCCGATAACGACTTCAACAACTCTAAAATCCCTTCGGGGATTCGAAATCTCTCAAGGCTGTTTGATCTAGATCTCTCATATTCTTCCTTTTCTGGTCAAATCCCAGAAGAGGTGCTAGAGCTTTCCAAGTTGGTTTTCCTTGATCTGGGAGTAAATCCTTTGAAGCTCCAAAAGCCTGGTCTGCAACATTTAGTTGAAGCATTAACCAACTTGGAGGTGCTCCATCTCAGCGGAGTGGAAATATCGTCCAAGGTACCTCAAATCATGGCAAATTTATCCTCTTTGTCTTCTCTATTTCTCAGGGATTGTGGATTGCAGGGAGAGTTCCCCATGGGAATATTCCAATTACCCAACCTTCGCTTTCTCAGTATCCGGTTTAATCCATATCTCATGGGATATTTGCCTGAATTTCACCGGGGCAGCCACCTTGAATTATTGTTGCTCGCAGGAACAAGTTTCTCCAGTCAGCTACCGGAATCCTTTGGTAACCTCAAATCATTGAAAGAATTTGATGTGGCAAAATGTTATTTTTCAGGGGTGATACCATCTTCACTTGGTAACCTTACGAAACTGAACTATCTAGACCTTTCTCATAACAGTTTCTCTGGGAAAATCCTTTCTACATTTGTCAACCTTCTTCAACTTACTTACCTGTCGCTTTCTTCTAATAATTTCAGTTCTGGAACCTTGCATTGGCTTTGTAATCTAACCAAACTCACTTCTGTAGGATTTAACCGAACCAATTCATACGGTGAGATTCCATCCTGTCTTGGAAACTTGACTCAGCTCACCCATTTAAACCTTGATGTGAATGAATTAACTGGTCACCTTCCATCTTGGATAGGAAACCAAACCCAATTAATCTTACTGGGCCTTGAAGAAAACAAACTGCACGGTCCAATTTCAGATTCTATTTTTAGGCTTCCTAATCTTGAAACCCTTGACCTAGGAGAAAATTTATTCAGTGGCACTGTAGAATTTGGCCTTCTTAAGTCAAGAAGCCTTGTTTCCTTCCAATTATCTGGCAATAATTTGTCTGTGATTGGTAACCACAATGATAGTGCTGCTCTGCCAAAAATTCTAACAGGTTTATGAACTTGGGCACCGAAACTCTTTGGCATTTAGATCTGATTGGCAACCTTCTAACAGGTTTTGAGCAATCCGTTGATATTCTTCCATGGAATAATCTACGATATCTGAGACTTTCTTTCAACAAGCTTGATGGAGCCCTTCCAATTCCACCACATTCCACCATTATGTATATGGTCTCAGACAACCGTTTAAATGGAGAAATTCCACCAGCAATCTGCAATCTGACATCTCTTGTTATCCTCCAATTGTCTAACAACAAGTTGAGTGGCAAGCTTCCGCAATGTTTAGGAAACCTAAGTAACTCTGCTTCAGTACTCGATCTACGCAACAACAGCTTCAGCGGTGACATTCCTGAAGCTTTCTCAAGTGACTGCGCATTGAGGGCAATCGATTTCAGTCAAAACCAATTGGAAGGGAAGATAACCAAAACATTATCCAATTGTACCAAGCTAGAGATTCTCAATATTGAACAAAACAAGATAAATGATGTCTTCCCTTCATGGCTGGGTATTTTGCCAAACTTGAGGGTTCTGATTTTGAGATCCAATAGGCTCCATGGCGTGCTTGGGAAACCTAAAGCTTACTTTGAATTCCAGAGGTTGCAGATTGTTGATCTATCCGGTAATTGTTTTTTGGGTAAGTTGCCACTTGAATACGTTCGAAATTGGTCTGCCATGAAAACTATCTATAAAGAACGCCCGTTGTACATGCAAGTAGTCTCAAGTTTCCAAGTACCACGGTATGGAATGACGTTTCATTTTGACTACTCAATGACAATGACCAATAAAGGCGTGATGACATTATATGAGAAGATCCAAGAATTTCTCACAGCTATTGATCTCTCAAGCAATCGTTTTGAAGGAGGAATTCCAGATGCCCTTGGAGATCTCAAGGAACTGTATTTGCTCAATCTCTCCAACAACTTTCTCACTGGTCGCATCCCTCCATCCTTGTCCAACTTGAAAGGGCTTGAAGCTTTAGACCTTTCTCAGAACAAACTCTCGGGAGAGATTCCTGTCCAACTTGCACAGCTCACCTTCCTCGCGGTCTTTAATGTGTCTCACAATCTTCTATCAGGTCCAATACCAAGAGGAAACCAATTCGAGACATTTGACAACACTTCATTTGATACGAATCCAGGACTGTGTGGAAAGCCTTTATCAAAAAAATGTGGAAATGGCGAGGACTCGCTGCCAGCTCCCAAAGAAGATGAAGGCTCGGGATATCCACTTGAATTTGGTTGGAAGGTGGTGGTGATAGGTTATGCAAGTGGATTGGTAATTGGAGCCATTCTTGGATGCGCTATGAACACAAGGAAGTATGAATGGGTGGTGAAGAATTACTTTGTGAACAAAGGTCAAAATTTGAAGACTCGCCTGCGTAGAAATTGATTTCTAATTATTAGGATGTTTTCCAGTTTGTTGTATTATCTCGTATTCTCGTATTTCCTCTTCCTTCTCTTTTTTTCTCCCCCCCCCCCTTTAATTTTCACTTGTAAGGTTAAGAGTGAATTTCTCTTGGATGGTCCATGTAACGTGCTAAAAATATCATGATGATGTCTTTAAAGTAATTAGTAATGTAACATATAGTATGTTGAATATTTGTGCACGCTAGTAGTCTAGACTCTAGAGTACGAATTTTAGATGAAACCATCTGAATATAATTTGTGCTGCTATAATATGTGAATGCCAAGAATGGAGAGTTACTAGTGCACACGGAAGCTAATGACAAAAAAAGAAAAAGAAAAAAAAAACATATAAATTTTAATGAGCAAAAAAGATTGCAGATATGAACCACAAGTTCGTAGGTTTTATTGTCTTTAAAATAATAATAATATTATCTATCTTCTCGGGAGGTTTACAAAGTCTTAAGTAGGTTAGAAACCCAACCTCAACTAGGAAACAAAAATAAAAATTTGTAATTACAAAGGAAGCAAGTATAAAATCCAAAAATAGTATGAAATAAAAAAATAACAAGGAAAGTGACAAAAACTGGAAAAATTAAGGGCTCAGTGCGAGATTTTCAAAATCTAAAGATCTAACGGTCCAAGTAGCAATTCCATGCTAATTAAAGGGAAATAGTTGTCATAACCTATTTTTAGGTTATTCCCAAAATTCACCTTTTCTTTTCCAAAAAATCAAAAAATATTCGAACTAAAAAACAAAAAAAATCTAAAAAAATAATAACAGTGAGAAGAGAATGTCAGAGCACCTAGAAAATGGCTAGAAGTTGGCTGAGGTGGCTCAAAAATTCAAAAATTAAAATTTGACAATATATCTTTTTTATAGATGAAGAGCCCTGTTGACAAAGAAAAATTGAATTGAGAAAAAAAAATAATTCAAAATCAGATGTTTATGGACTCAATGAAATTTTATTGGAGGTTTAATTAAATTTATATAGGGTTTGATTACAATAAAAATTGATTTTAAAGTTAATTTAGGCTTTAGTTGGAAGATATTAAAGTTCTGAGGTCAAAGTAGAATTTTCAAGGATTGATTTGGTCAAATTAGGGACTTAATTGCATAGATATTGAAGTTTGATGGCCAATTAGGGACTTGATTGAAGAAATTCAAAACCAAGGACCAAATTCTAAAAGGCACGTAAATAAAGGGACTGAAATTGACCAAATCAGGGGTCAAATTAAAGAAATTAAAAGTTTGTTGATCAATTAAGGGTCAAATTGAATAAATCCAAAATTAAGGACCAAAGGAAAAAATAAACTGAAATCTGGGGTTTAAATGGAAGTCTCTTCATGGGTAAAATTGAACAAAATTAAAAGTTTGAAGCCAATCAAGGGTGTAGATAGAAATAAATCACAAATTGAAGGACTAAATCATAAGGTACTGTTCATCTTCTTCTCTAGCGAGATTGGTTGGGTGTCCACCTTTCCAAGGCATTTGGCGCCTCATTGCTTCACCAAATTGGACAAAACCTACACACAAATGATCCTGTGATACCTGATTACACATTAGTGTAAGCCGTTCGGGCTGATCAATGTTGTAGAGGTGGTGGAACCATCCTAAATTGGCCAACCCGACTAGCCATTTTCCTACACAAAACTGACAGTTCATCATTGCTACTTTGAGCTGATGGTTGGGATGCCTTCGGGTCGAAACAAGGGCTGGGATTTTTCACCAGAAGAGAAAAAGTGTTCTTCTTCCACCACCTATAGATAGATTTTATCTTCATGCTCCATGGGAGGAGAAGATTCGGTCCAAAGACAACAAAAAAACCAGCCTCCCTAACCCGGTTTCTGCTGCCAGTAGAACCTCTCTATTTCTCTGTCCACAACGGCCTCCTGCCACAACAACCACCACCACCGGTCTGTACACCTCCATATCCACCAACTTAGATCTTCGTAGGAGGCGGATCAGCCACCGTGACTGTCACCATCATTAGCCTTTGCAGATTTCTTCTCCTTTCTTCCTTTTCTTGCAGCAACCACCGTTTTCCACTGCAGCAACACCACCGTCACCACCAGCCACTATCAGCTCAGCAACTAGAGCGCCTCCATTACAGGTAACTCTCGTCCTTTCGTTTCTGTTTTCCATTTCATTCCCTTACATGCAGAACGTGCACTGTGCACGTTTCTGCAATGCAAGGCAAAATAATTACTCGGTTACTGTGCATGAGCACAGTAACCGGAGAATTACATTTGGCTGGTTACTATGCCAGGGTTAGATCATGGTTATTGTGCATGGTAACTAGTCCGGGTTGGATCATCAGCCTAGTCCATATGGTTGGGCTGAGTCCAACCCAATATAAGGTAGTTTGTGTTTTATTCAGGTCGGTCCCAGTCTAATTTTGTTCCGGGTCCAGCCCGTTCAGAAATTTACAAAAAAAATACATTTTCAAAAACATCCAAGATTTTCTCGCATATTTTTTTATCCATTTTAATTAATATTGGTTTGTTTTTTATATACCATAAAAACATAAATGCGGTATTAAAATACCCAGTTTTCGTCAAAACTTAAAAAAAATGTTTTTTGTTTTCATGCATACGACCAAGTCTTTCAAAGAAAAAATCACATTATATTTTCATACAACAAAAATTCAAAAAATATGTATTAACATGCATCTTAGCTTTAATAACCAATTTATTAAAGTCATGAGAACTAGGTCAATATTTCAAAAAAATATTTTGTTTTCTTTTAATATCCGAGATTTCGAATTTATATGTAAAGCGTACTATCGATATTAAAAAGGTATTTTTTTTATTTGACGTTAGTATGGTTAGGTTTTCACCCGATAAGATAAGGATCTCCTTACCAAGAAGGACTTTTCTTAAACCATAGACAGACAAAAAATTAGAAAACACGACAAGACCTTAGTTTTTATCAGACAATAAAACAATGCAGCTTACCTTAGGTAAGGCGTATTTGGGTGCTAATATCTTTTCTTTATGCAACCAGTCTCCGTACCTGTTTTCAAGACCATTTAAGGTTCCTAATGACTAAAATACTAAGTGGCGACTTCCAACAAATCAATCAAATGAAACAAAAAATTACCAGCAGACGCCGCACGGGTGACGTGCAATAATGACCTCTAGAAACTCTTGTAAAAATTTGAGCATGATCCACCAGTCGAATCAAAAGTTATGGCTCATATGAGTTATTATTTTGGTCTAGCGCAACCAGGCCTCCTCTTGGTTTAAGTTTCAATACTATCTTACTGGTCCATAAATGCATCTGCTAGGTTATCCATATAATCTGTTTAGGACAGATTCTCATCTAGTTGTGGCAAACTCACACTTAACTGCTCAAAATCACCCATTATCACAAGTCTGACTACATCAGTTGTGCATGGCGACAACACCTATTATAAATGGTAAATTTGTTTACCATTTTTTTTTTTTATCTCATGTCATTGTCATTGTCATTGTGAGCCATGTAAGATTAATACAAGCAACAAAATAATAAAGCTATTGCTCATCTAAATGGCAAATTTATCATTATATAATAAAAAGATAATTAAAAAGATATATAGTTATAGTTAAATTGTCCAATAAAGGGAACCAAAACTCTTATCTAGCTGAAATCAATTTCAAAACCAACCATGAAACCTTTTACATTTGTTTGATAACTTCAAACTTGTTAAAGCAATTTTAAGTCTATAATTAATTATGCTATACATTTGTTTAATAACTGGTAGAACAACAATTTGGTGCTCTGATTTTACACTAATGTTTTTTTGTGGCCGAAATCTTTATTTCAGATTAATTTTTTAGGTCTTTTATATCAGAGGTAATGGGAGTATTCTAAAATCCAATGTTCGACAAGACCCAAGGTTTCTTTTCTGAGCCTTTTTATATATTTGCTTTTTAGGCCTGAAAGATTAATGAGACTTCCGGTTTTCATTAATTATTTGTTTTTCGAGGTAATCATAACTTCTGATTGATGATGGACTAAGCCTAAATCTTGGCTCAAGAAATGGACTAATAATTTGTCATTGGCCCAAAAGCAGATTAATGATTTATAGGGCATTTTTGGAAGTTAAAAAAACATAGCTAGATTTTCTCTGATTTTTTGTTTTTCTTTTTGATACTAGCTAGGGAAATAGTTTCCGATGTAAGTTATTGATCAAATACGATTATGCCCTCCATCTTAGTGAATTAAATTGGTGAGAAAGATTGATATTGAATGACAGTTTGATGGTATGTTTCTTGGAACAAATTTGCTTTATAGAATACCAGGAGTACATGATCAAGGGTTTAAATCTTCTAAAACCCAGCAGCTAGCTCTCATGTCAGAGTTTTAGGAAAAGAAAAGGCATTATTAGTAGAGTAAGATTTTATGATGTTCAAGAAGTAAGTAGGAATAGTTATTCTCTGAGTCTATTTTGAAGAAAAATAGATATTTGATGAAAGAAAAAAATTAAATATGAGATTTATCGGACACTGATCTTTTCTCCATGGTACCTGTACATTGCCATTCTTCGGAGTGAATGGTTTCTCCCAGCACAGCACCAGCATTACTTCTTTTTTTCGAAAGAACTCTTCCTCTGCCCATTAATCACTTAATTTAAGTTTTTGAATATAACTGATTTTTTAATATGATATTAGAATCTTGATAAATAAAATCTTGATGATCAAGTGATTACGAATTTAAATCTTATTATTTCTATTTATTTTTAAAAAATTATTTTTAAAAGATATTTTAAAAAATAATATAAATTATATATTAAAATTTTTATCTAATAATTTAAATTTTTACGTTGATATAAAAGTCACAAGTAAATAATTTGTATCTGTAATTATAATGAGATGACCGAGAAAAAAAACACTCGTAAGGTGACTGGGTCCACCAAGTGACTCCATGAGAGAAAATGTGTTCTATCGTCAACAAAAGCGTGCTTATTCAATGAACTGTGTCAAAAATTATCTTGTAGTAATTGGTGATCAATTTCAAAGACAAGACCTGACAATTTTATAGCCTTTGTTTTTTACCTCGACTCTGCTATCATTTGGGCTAGGCATTATTTCAAAATCCGCCCTGCATAAGAACTTTTCTATTTCTATATATATGTGGCACAACATGACAGTAACTATAACTGTAGGGATTATAATATTAGAAAACACTATAACATTTAACAGTTTTACCGAAGGATCAAGGTTGATGCATTTTATCCTCTGTTTTCTGAAATACGCTTAGCATACTCTGGTGACATTAATTGGTGTTCTGTCACTATAAAAGTCAACTGAGAATTTTCTGGCCACCTATTCTCTGCCTTTCTCCTACTAATGTTAAGCTGCTATATATAGATTTGAATTCAAAAGGGACTCTCTTGATTAAATGACGTGTGCCATTCAATCTAGGGTAATGGAAAACTCATTAAAATGGATGAATGCTGTGCTAGCATAGATCTCTTAGCATAGATCTCTCATTAAAAGCATTGAATTTCTGCTTTGCTGGCTTTGATGGAGCAAATGTTTTAGGAAGTGAAAAAAGAGCAGTCTGGTGGATTTACAACGGATCGGCAATGTTCAAAATGGAAGTTGAATTACATTAACAACTTCAAACGTAATCTGCTTCCAACTTTATAGTCCAAAAAATCCTATAATCAAACCTATCACCCAAAACACACGCAAATGAAATCTAACTCAAGCACTACAAAAAAAACCCAACACAGCTCTGATACGGCCCCAACTGAGCATGTTGATGCAGCGGGCAACCATTGGTATTCAGATGTTTGAGGTGGTGTTCTGTCATTAAATTCTTAGCGACTAATTATAGATATCTTGGCAGATTTCTTCCATTAGCATTACATTTAAGTCATGTTTAGTAGTTTGAGATGCGTCAGTCGATTTTTTCAAGTTTATATTCTGCTGCTGTAACAGTCATGTATTTTATTGCTAAATGATTTGAGTTGAGCAAGGCTCTTATGTGCTGTTTATCCCTGCCTTTAATTGATTATTCAGCCAAAGTAAAGACGTGAACACGAAGGAAACCATGTGAAGAAGGAAAATCATTTTATAAACAAACTTCTCTACCACTTGCTTAAAGAACTATTAAGATGATAAGAAAAAGAAATCTGTTCTTCATTCATTTATGGCAATGAATGTAATATCTTGGTGTTATTATGAATTTCATTCGTCATATTATTCTGAAATCATTTCTACATGAAAACTATGAGGGTGGAAAAGTAAACAGGTCAAATTATTTAGTATCTGAGTAATTAATCAGTTCCTTGACCCAATTATTTAGCTCATAAGCTATGAATTTCTTCTTTTTTTGTTCTGGCGCTTTACGATAGAAACTGAGGGGGACTTGATAACTATCCATTATTTGCAGCCACGCATTCTCTGCACTCTGAAAAATCTAAACAGATACGTAATTAACATTGTTTTCAATCAAATCGTGTTTGCTTCCAAAGAAGTTATTTGTGAAAGTAATGCATCTAAACTAGTAATTACTCATATCAACGATGTTATTATTGTTGTGATCAAGGAAGTAGTCCAAAATTCACTTTTAGAATAATCTGAAGTGATCAGAGTTGTAATTATGTATACTTATAAAGAACACAAATGCGAAAACAATGATATGATAATACGATATAATGACAATATTATAATTAGCACCTAAAGTATTATAAAATAAAGCATTATAATGAGATATAAATCATGATTTATAATATTTGATATTTGAACAAAATCAATTAAATTAAAACTAGGTAGTAGATTGTGTTTCATGCATATACCTTTAATAAAAATTAACAATAAAAATAAAATAATTATTTTATAAAAAAAATAAAAATAAAGTATGTTGATTATATCAAAACTACGAGGTAGCAGAAATTTCAATTTATCATAGGTAAGGAAACCTTGCTGACATCATAACCTCTAGAACAAATATGGACATGGAAAGAAAAGGAATCCTTTGAATAGCTTCTACTAGTATCACAGAAACATTATTAAAATACTTTTACAAGAAGGTGAAGGCAAAAATGTTTTTGGCTTTAACCAATGACATAAAAGAAATAGGAAAGAACCATGTTGAAGAAAACGCATTAGTCGTCTGGTCTACAAATGTATTCTAACTATCTACAAATTCCATGAATATTAGGTGGAAAGGGGAGTGTAGAGACACCTAAAAATATTTTATTTTTATTTTTTCAGGTTTTACTTGTCAAAAATTATTACAGTAGTTTATATAAAAAAATTTAAAAAATCAAATAATACTGAATAGAAAAAAATTATGTAATTTTTTTTAAAATTGAATAAAAAGAAAAAAAAAGAAGGAAAATATATTTTTTTTAAACAAAACCTTGCATCCTTGACTCATTAAGAAATGGAAGTCCATACATTAATTATTCCGAGATTTTAAAAAATTACTTTTACTCATCAAAAAGAAAAATTCATGATAAAATACTTTTGATAAGAGTATTGATAATATATAATAGTACTAATTTAAAAAAAAATCAAAAACCTTTTACCCTTTTAAGTTTTTGTTACTACTTTCATTTATTTTTTTGAAAACTTTTAAAAATATTTTCAATAAAAACAAGAAATAGTTTTTGATAAAAATAAAAGGCTATTACTCATTAATTTTTGTTAATTAAAGATTATTTTGAGAAACTTCAAAACTAAAAACCAAAAAGTATTTTTAGCAAAAATGATATAAAAGTATTTGAAATGAAAACTGAAAGCCTTTTACTTTTGTATTTTTATTGAAAAAAATAATATTTTGAGAGCTTTCCTTTATTTTTTATTAAAAACACTTTTATTCTTATTATTTCTTACATCATTGAGGAGATAATTTTTCCTTAAAAATCCCTTTCGTTAATTGGTTATGCCATCAAATAGAGGAAAAATTAATTCTCAACTGAAAAACGAAAGAAAGAAAGTAAATTAAGTGATATTTTCTTATGAAAATTTTGTCATTAAATTTGGCTAAAAGTTTTTACAATGATTAATAGCATATGGAGCTGCATATTCCCAAGATTCCACAAAACTATAGGTTATCGAACTTTACTTTTTATTTTTATTTTCTTATTTAATAATAATAGTATATTTGAATTGACCTTTTGATTCCTTTGAAACGATTTTTTAATATTAAAGTTTGTCAACCGAAAACCAATTGATTCCTTTGTCAACTTAATATACACGTTTCTTCTTTTTTGACAGTGAAACTATGAAATTATGTTATTTTTAAATCAATTGCTTCACATTATTTTACATTGATCCCATTCAATTATTTCACAAAGGCCCAAAAAATATATCCATTGTTTGGAACAAAAAATTAAGTGATTAAAATTGAACTTTTTCTTTACAAAAGAAATTGAAGGGTTTTTTTTTTTTAATCACAGAGGCCTTAAGAGCTCTTCATTATTAGCAGACACACATTCTTCGCTCATTCGAAAATCTAAAAAGATACATCAATGAAAAAATCTCCATTGTTTTCAATCAAATCAATGAAGACTTCCTGTAGCTCCCAAGTCTTCGTGTAACTGAAAAATCTCCGTTGTTTTCAATCAAATCAATGAAAAATACTCTTAGAGCTTCTTTGTTTACTTTTCTACCAGACTGAATATTTTTGTCTATATAAACTGCTTTATTTCCCTTATTTGTTTTTTTGAAATAAGTCGATATATTGAAAGGGCTAACTAGAAAGTAGCCAAAAAATTCATTTATTTCCCTTATTTGTTTATTAAAAAAGATAGGAGTTTCTTTACTAAAAAAACATGGCATCACCTGTGCGTTTCTTAACCATGCGGATGCTTTCGCTCTTTTTGCTGTCGTTTTTTCATCTTAGAGCTTGTCACTCTTCTCCCTCCATGCAGCCTCTATGCCATGATGACGAGAGTCATGCCTTGTTGCAGCTCAAGGAAAGCCTTGTCATTAATGAGTCCGCTTCTTCTGATCCTTCTGCATCATGGAAAGTTGATGGAGAAACCGGTGATTGCTGCTCATGGGATGGTGTTGAATGCGATGGGGACTCTGGTCATGTGATCGGCCTTGACCTCAGTAGCAGCCGCCTTTATGGCTCCATCGACTCTAATAGCAGCCTCTTCCACCTTGTTCAGCTAAGAAGGCTTGATCTTGCGGACAACGACTTCAACAGCTCTGAAATCCCTTCTGAGCTTCGAAATCTCTCAAGGCTGTTTTATCTAAATCTCTCAATATGTGGCTTCTCTGGTCAGATTCCAGGAGAGATCTTAGAGCTTTCCAAGTTGGTTTCCCTTGACCTGGGATGGAATTCTTTCAAGCTCCAAAAGCCTGGTCTGCAACATTTAGTTGAAGCATTAACCAACTTGGAGGTGCTCCATCTCACTAAAGTGAACATATCAGCCAAGCTACCGGAGTCCATTGGGAATCTCAAATCATTGAAAGAATTTGACGTGAGAGATTGTCATTTTTCAGGGGTGGTACCATCTTCACTTGGTAATCTTACGAAACTAAGTAATGTCAAATGAAAATCAAGAAGAACCAGGTTTACTAATTTTGGATTTTAGTAGAGAAGATAGCAGAAAAAGAGGATTAACTAAGGGAAGAAGTCTGACGTTTTTATTGCAGAAAATAAAGATTACAAGGAATAGAAAACAAGTAGCCTCACACCACTCAAGAGAATCACTCTCATTTTTGGAATCACACCAAATACAAAGAACTTTCATTAACATCTATCTAATCCAGACTTACAACCTTCATTAAATAAAAATTACATAATACAGTTATTTACTAGATAACTACCAACTAAGATAAGAACAAACAGTTATAGTTAACTTCTCCTGCCACTTGGAAGTATAATGTGATCTTCATCCATTATTAATTAACTGCCTCCTTGTCAACCTGCTTTGCTGGAACATTCACATTAACATGCATTGTTGGAATTTTGGCGAGCACAGAATATTTCAATCCTCTGGCCTCTGTGAAATCTGTAGCTGCTGCAACACATTGCTCCTTGCTAGAATCTTGGTCCCTTTCATTTGCATCACTAAGCTCTCTTCCCCAGGAACTTGCCTCAGGCAAGTAATGCTCAACATAATCTGTAAAAAGTTGAGGATTAAGACGATGGACTTCAGAACCTTGTAGCCAAACTGCTTCTGATTTCGGCTTGGATGCCCACTTTACCAAAAACTTATAGTAACCTCCCCTTCTGGTAGAGACAAATTGATGGGTTAATATTGAGTCAACAATTTCTGGTGCAGGTTGAACTTGTGGAACTGTTGAAGGGGAATCCTGTAATTCTTGAGAAGACATGCAACCTTGATAAGCCGTAAGGTCTTCTATATTGAAAATTGGACTGAACTGGAAATCAGACGGTAAATCAATTAAATAAGCATTAGATCCCAATTTCTTAAGGATCTTAAATGGACCGATCTTCCTGGCGTGTAGTTTGTGATACATTCCAGGGGGAAATCTTTCAGGTCACACTCTGATCAAAACCAATTCCCCCTCCTTAAAATGCAGCTCCCTCCTGTTTTTGTTAGCCTGTGCAGCGTATTTAACAACCTGTTCTGCCATCTTGCTTTTAACTTCTTCATGTAGGCTCGACATAAAGGCTGCAAAGTCCACTCCTGCTTCACTAACTTTTTGAGGTAGAGGTAAAGGAGTAACATCAGTAGGAATCTTCGGTTTTAGCCCATAAACTAATTCGAATGGTGTGGTGCCTGTTGTCCGGTTGACAGAATTGTTGTATGCAAATTCAGCCTGTGGTAAAATGAGATCCCAACTCACAGCATGTTCATTAATTAAACATCTGAGCAGATTACCTAGGCTTCTGTTGGTAACCTCAGTTTGGCCATCCGTCTGTGGGTGGAAGGCACTGGAAAATAGGAGTTTGGTACCCATCTTAACCCAAAGAGTCTTCCAAAAATAACTAACAAATTTAACATCCCTGTCAGATACAATGGAGACTGGAACGCCATGTAAACGCACAATTTCTTTTAAGAACAGTGAAGCAATATGGGAAGCATCAAAAGTCTTACGACATGGAATAAAGTGAGCCATTTTAGAAAATCGATCCACCACCACCATGATAGAATCATTACCTCGAGCAGTTCTTGGAAGGTCAAGTACAAAGTCCATACTCAAATCAACCCAAGGTCTCTGTGGAATTGGTAATGGTGTGTACAAGCCAGTGTTGTGTTTACCACCCTTGTTCATTTGACAAATTCTGCACCTGCTCACAATAGTGTTGATGTCCCTCCTCATATTGGGCCAATAGAAACGATCAGCAACCAAAAAATATGTCTTGTCTTGCCCAAAATGACCTGCCATTCCTCCTCCATGTAGCTCCTGAATAATGAACTCCCGTAAAGATCCCTTAGGAACACAAATCCGACCACCCTTCAACAAATATCCATCTATTAGTGTGTAATCTGCAACCGTATTGGAAGGGTTGTTGTGCAAGGACTCCCAGACTTCCTTAAAATCTGCATCAGTGTCATAGTGATCCTTCATAGAAACCATCCCTGAAGAATTTGTTGTGAGGAGCAGCAATGGATGAGGTCTGCGGCTAAAAGCATCTGCCACCTTGTTTTCTTGTCCAGTTTTGTGTTTAATAACAAAACTGAATTGTTGCATATAGCTAAGCCACCGAGCATGCTTGGCACTTAACTTGTTTTGAGATTGCAGATACTTTAGTGAATCATGATCTGTAAAAAGAACAAACTCACGATGAATAAGGTAAGATCTCCAGTGTTTCAAAGTCTGCACTAGCGCATAAAATTCCAGGTCATATGCTGAATACTTCCTCCTGGTTTCATTCAATTTCTCACTAAAGAATGCAATTGGATGCCCTGCTTGACTTAGCACCCCCCCAATACCAACATGAGAGGCATCACAAGAAACTTCAAAAAGTTGAGAGAAATCTGGAAGTTGTAGAACAGGGGTCTTTGCCATCTTTTGCTTAATGTCATTAAAAGCACGTGCCGCGGCAGGAGTCCATTTAAAGCTTTTGGCCTTCAGGCATTCTGTAATGGGAGCCATGATAGTGCTGAAAGCTTTGATGAATCTGCGATAAAAGGTAGCTAGGCCATGGAAGCTCCTGACTTCAGAAAAAGATTGAGGTTCTGGCCACTGTGTGATTGCTTTAACCTTCTCAGGATCTGCTTCTACTCCTTGTTGAGAGATTACAAAGCCTAGGAAATTTATTTTGGATTGAAGAAAAGAGCACTTGCTGCGGTTGGCATAAAATTGCCCTTGCTGAAGCACCAACATAATTTGTTTTAAGTGATCAATATGTTCTTCAATATTATGACTAAAAATGAGTATGTCATCAAAATATACTACAGCAAACTTGCCCAAAAATGGCTTTAACATCTGGGTCATTACCCTCATGAAGGTGCTTGGTGCATTGGTTAAACCAAAAGGCATCACAAGCCATTCATACAACCCCTCTTTTGTTTTAAAAGTTGTCTTCCACTCATCCCCGGGCCTTATGCGTATCTGATGATAGCCACTTCTTAAGTCTAGTTTAGAAAAGATCTTGGCACCCCCTAGTTGGTCAAGCAAATCATCTAGTCGTGGGATTGGAAAGCAATACTTAACTGTGATCTTGTTAATAGCTCTACTGTCAATGCACATTCTCCAACTTCCATCTTTTTTTGGGGTGAGTAGGGCTGGTACTGCACAGGGACTTAAGCTTTCCCTGATGAAACCTTTGTTGATAAGATCATGTATCTGCTGCTGTAACTCCTGGTGTTCAGTTGGGCTCATCCGATAATAAGGAAGATTTGGTAGAGTAGAGCTTGGAACCAAATCAATTGCATGTTGTATGTCACGTAACGGTGGTAATTGGGAAGGAAGCTCTTCTGGGAAAACTTCTGCAAACTGCTGCAATAGTTGTTGAAGAGCAATAGGTAAGACATCCACTGTTTGTTGCATTCTCTCCACCACAGCTTTGCAAACCAGTATGAACATAACCGGAGTTTCAAGTAAAGCTTGTTGAAACTTCTGGAGTGACAGTATCATGGTTGAATTTTGTTGAAATTCTCTGATGGGCAAGGGCTCCAACACCAACTTTTTATTCTTGACTTTTAATGAATAAGTATTGTCATACCCATCGTAATTCACCCTTCTATCAAATAGCCAAGGTCTGCCCAAGAGTAAATGACATACTGTCATAGGAAGCACATCACACCAAACTTCATCTTCAAAGTGACTGCCCAAAGAAAATTGTATTAAACAACGATGTTGTATCATAACAGGATGGTTGTCAGTGATCCAACTAACGTTGTATGGAGCAGGGTGTTTTTCCTTATGTAACCTCAGTTTCTCCACAGCTTCAGTAGATATGACATTAAGTCCACTGCCGTTGTCAATTATCACATTGAGTGCCTTGCCCTTGTGTGCAACTCGAGTATGAAAAATGTTAGTTCGTCTCCAATCATCTTCCACTTGTGTTGTTGGAGTAGCGTGATTGGAAAGCATTCTGTGGACCACGCAAATAGGTAAATCAGAAGCCTGCACCCTCTCCTCTTCCATTTCTTCACTGTCTTCTCCCACCGTGTCTTGGTCTTCATTAGATGATTCAGGTGCTACTTCAGGATTTAATTCAAAAGCATGCATAATCTTCTTCTCCTTTGTAGGGCATACTGCAGCAAAATGCCCATATCCTCTGCACTTATAACACTGCGGACCCTCAGTGCCTACTTTGGGTTTATTCAGATCACCATACGCTCCTGGAGTTTTGACATTGTTCATGCTACCCTTCACATTATTTTGCACCGGTGTAGGCCTACTCATACCACGCCATTCTTTCACTGACTTACTTCTGTTGAATGTTTGTTGCTTCTCTATCTGCAATGCAAGTTGGTAAGCTTCATCTACTGCAAACAGCCTGGCAACATACATGTCCTTCCTAATATCTCCTCGTAGCCCCTTTAGATAGCGAGCAAGAGTTTGTTGATCAGTCTCTATAATCTGGCTCTGCACGGTCAAATCATGAAATCTCTCTGTATATTGATCTACAGACATGTTCAATCCTTGAGCCAATCCAAGCATGTCTTCATACACCATTTGTTCATAGTTGCTTGGCAGGTACTTCGTTTCTAATCGAGCCTTCATCTCAGCCCAATCTTGTATAGAAGGCTGGTTGGTGCGTCTCATATGTTCTTCTACACTTCCCCACCATACACGTGCAGCACCCTTGAGTTTCAATTTAACAAACCTGACCCGTCTGTTTGCTGGTACTGCAAACCATTCAAAATAATCGTCTAAAGATACCATCCAATCATGGAAAGCATCAGGATCAAACTTGCCATTAAAGTCGGTCACATCAACCTTCATGTTTCTAGTAAAGTCATCTACCATTCTTCCATTGTCTCTGTATCTATTCCCGCCCAGGTGTTCTCCTACTTCTTCATCATCCATACCCACATCTCCTATAGGGTTCTGTGCCATTCTGCCCCTTCTATGCTCTCCATTGTTACTCCTTTCTTCTATGCCATCTAAACGAACAGCAATGGTGCCCAAGGTACGGGTGACTAACTCCATTTGTTGTTGTAGTTGGTGTAGCAAGGAAGTGGGGTCATTTGGTGGAAGAGTCTGTTGTGGGGGGTTCAAAACGGGTTGTGCAGGTGTTTGATGTGGGGGGTTCAAATTAGGTTGGGAAGGACCAGGATCCTGCAATCCCTGATTGGGATGATATGAATTGCCACTACGGGTTTCAGGCATGGGAGAACAGAAATCGAAATGTCAGCTCTGATACCAATTAATGTCAAATGAAAATCAAGAAGAACCAGGTTTACTAATTTTGGATTTTAGTAGAGAAGATAGCAGAAAAAGAGGATTAACTAAGGGAAGAAGTCTGACGTTTTTATTGCAGAAAATAAAGATTACAAGGAATAGAAAACAAGTAGCCTCACACCACTCAAGAGAATCACTCTCATTTTTGGAATCACACCAAATACAAAGAACTTTCATTAACATCTATCTAATCCAGACTTACAACCTTCATTAAATAAAAATTACATAATACAGTTATTTACTAGATAACTACCAACTAAGATAAGAACAAACAGTTATAGTTAACTTCTCCTGCCACTTGGAAGTATAATGTGATCTTCATCCATTATTAATTAACTGCCTCCTTGTCAACCTGCTTTGCTGGAACATTCACATTAACATGCATTGTTGGAATTTTGGCGAGCACAGAATATTTCAATCCTCTGGCCTCTGTGAAATCTGTAGCTGCTGCAACACATTGCTCCTTGCTAGAATCTTGGTCCCTTTCATTTGCATCACTAAGCTATCTAGACCTTTCTCATAACAGTTTCTGTGGGAAAATCCCTTCCACATTTGTCAACCTTCTCCAAGTTTCTTATCTGTCGCTTTCTTTCAACAATTTCACATCTGGTACCTTAGATTGGCTTGGTAATCTAACCAAACTCAAATATGTAGGCTTGTCACAAACCAATTCATACGGTAACATTCCATCCTCTCTTAGAAACTTGACTCAGCTCACCGTCTCGGCGCTTCACGAAAATAAATTGAGTGGTCAAGTTCCACCTTGGATAGGAAAGCATACCCAATTAATCTCACTATTCCTTGGTGTCAACGAACTGCACGGTCCGATTCCTGAGTCTATTTATAGGCTTCAAAATCTTGAAGATCTTGACCTAGCATATAATTCCTTTAGTGGTTCTTTGGAATTGCACCTTCTGCTTAAGTTCAGAAACCTTTCTTCACTCCAATTATCAGATAACAATTTCTCTCTGCTTTAAAGTCACAATGCTACCATTCCTCCGCCAAAACTTGTACTCTTGACGTTAAGTCGATGTAATCTAGTTGAACTTCCCAGTTTCTTGCGTGATCAGAACCATCTGGAGTTTTTAGAACTTGAAGACAACGAACCTGTGGGACACATACCCAAATGGTTTATGAACATGAGTATGATAACCCTCGAGGATCTATCTCTGGCTGGCAACCTTCTGACAGGTTTTGAGCAATCCTTTGACGTTCTTCCATGGAATAATCTACGCTCACTGTCTCTTAATTCAAACAAGTTCCAAGGATCCCTTCCAATTCCACCACCAGCAATCTATGAATATGAAGTCTCTGACAACAAATTAAATGGAGAAATCCCAGAAGCTATTTGCAATCTGACTTCGCTTTCTGTCCTTGATTTGTCAATTAACAATTTGAGCGGCAAACTTCCTCAATGCTTGGGCAATAAAAGCAGCACTGCTACAGTTCTGAATCTCTGCAGCAATAGTTTCAGTGGTGATATTCCTGAGACATTCACAAGTGGCTGCTCTTTGAGGGTCTTTGATTTCAGTCAAAACAAGTTGGAGGGGAAGATACCAAAATCATGAGCCAATTGCAACAAGCTAGAGATTCTCAATCTTGAACAAAATAACATAAATGATGCCTTTCCTTCTTGGTTGGGTGTTCTTCCTGATTTGAGGATTCTGATATTGAGATCTAATGGGCTCCATGGTGTGATTGGGAAATCTCAAACCAACGTTGAATTTCCGAGGTTACAGATTGTTGACCTCTCCAACAACAGTTTTAAGGGTAAGTTGCCACTTGAATCCTTCCGATATTGGACTGCTATGAAAAATGTCCGTAATGATCAGCACTTGATTTACATGCAAGCAAACACAAGTTTCCAAACATCGCATATTAGAATTGCCGATAATTATGAGTACTCAATGACAATGACAAACAAAGGTGTGATGAGACTATATGAGAAGATTCAAGATAGTCTCACTGCTATCGATCTCTCAAGCAATGGTTTTGAAGGAGGAATTCCAGAGGTCCTCGGAGATCTCAGAGCACTTCATTTGCTCAATCTCTCCAACAACTTTCTCAGTGGTGGCATCCCTCCATACTTGTCCAACATGAAAGAGCTTGAAGCTTTGGACCTTTCTCATAACAAACTCTCAGGAGAGAATCCAGGATTGTGTGGGGAGCCGTTGTCAAAAGAATGTGAAAATGATGAGGACTCGCTGCCAGCAGCTAAAGAAGATGAGGGCTCGGCATTTCCATTTGAATTTGGTTGGAAGGTGGTGGTGATAGGTTATGCAACTGGGTTGGTAATTGGAGTGATTCTTGGATGCGCTATGAACACAAGGAAGTATGAATTGCTGGTGAAGAATTATTTTGCGAGGTGGCAAAACAAAGGTCAAAACTTGAAGACTCGCCTGCATAATTAAGGTGTTTTCTAGTTTGTCAATCATGTTAAGATTGTGTTTTCTTTTCGTTGTGTTCTCTTTCTTAATTTTCACTTGTAAGGATAAGAGTGATTTTCTCTTGGATGGTCTTTTATGCATAAAATAGTTATAAAATTAAGTCCAGTCATCCACATGAAAATATTTCTGTTCAATAATATTTTTAAATAAAATTTTAACCCAAAAAATATAATCTATCCATTCATCCACCCATGCATTATAAACATTGAATAATCCACGTTGTTTTCAATCAAATCTTGTTTCCTTCACAAGAACTAATTATTTATCTTAATCATTATCCCTGTCATTAATCATAGGGATAAGATGAATGTGCTTGTAATAGAAGTTGTCATAATTTAATTTTTAAATAAATAATATAAAATAAATAGATAAAAATATATTTGAGAATAGAATTAAAATAATATAAATTTAAAATTCAAAAATAAAATTATCAGAATAAATTGGTTAGAAATTAAAGAATTAATAAATTTAAAAAATTTAATTAAAATTTGAATTAGTTTAATTAATGAAATTAAAAAAATTAATAAGTTTGTGACTTAATTAAATTTTAATTTAAATAATTAAATAGATTCATTGAAATTAATCCAAGGGTAAAATTAAAAGGGAATTTAATTGTGGTCCAATTTTCAAATTTCCAAAGAAAGCAGGGGACAAAATGAAAATGTCACTTTCTGCCGAAACGGCGCTGTGCTGGGGATCGTGCATCTTCTCCGTCCCGATTCAACCGGAGAGCTAAAAATCCGGCAACACTAGACCCACGATGCTGACATGATCTCTTGCCCACGATTCCCACCATTTCTGGAGGCAGGGATACCAGACCTTCTCTGGCTTCATAAAAGCCAGAGGAAGGCCTCAGCAAATGTGGGGGGAGGATTTTGGGACCGAAAAAAATCAACCCAAAAACAGAGGCCTCAGCAACGGAGTTGGAAACCAGAAGGAAAAAAATCAGGGGAAGGCAGGGGCAGTAGAATAAACAGAGATTACACAGAGAAGGCGAGAAAGGCACAGGAGAGTCATAGATCAGCCCTGCTATATTTGTCTCCGTCCCTGCAGAAAAAGAACAACAAAGAACCAAGGACTATTGACAACCGGCATCACCATTGTCTAGTTTCCTTCATCTTAAAACAGAGGAGACAAAACGCAAACAAAGAAAAAAAACAGAGGGAAAGAACACAAGCAGAGGAAAGTCACTAGATCGCTGCTACTGCCTTCACCGTTTCCAGAACCAGGAGAGAAAGCAAAGGAAAGCAGAAGAAGGAGCAGAGGAGAGGAGGCAGTGTCGGCCAGCCAGAGCTTCCCCATCGCTGTCTTCACCCAGGTAAGCTCTCTTCCTCAAGCTCTGCGAATTTAAATCTTCAATATGATGTTCAAAACAGTGCGAAGGTAAATTAATTACCTTCGCACTGTGAAGAGGCACGCGTGAACTGGTTCACGCGTGCCCGTTGCGTGGCCCAGTTATTGGCCTGAGCCAATAACCGGGCCAGGCCAGCTGGGTCCAGCCCAGCCCATATGGGCTGAGCTGGGCCCAGCCCCCAAAAAAAATAGAAAAAAATGAAAAAAAATAAAAATATTTATGCATAAATAAAAATAATGTAAATTTATTAGTTTATTCACTAACGTCAGAGTCAGGAATAAAAATACTGGTTTAAATTTATATTATTTTTATTCGTTGTATTTTATTTTATTTAGCTAGAAAAAAATAAAAATTATGCATGCGTAAAAATAAATTTATGTTGTTTGTTTATTCACTGACACTAGAGTCAGGAATTAAAAAAAATACTGATTTAAATTTATTTTGTTTTTATAACTACGTAATATTTACCAACGCCAGAGTTGGAAGTATCTGTAGTTCAATATTCATTGGCGTCAAAGTTAAGAATATTATAAGCAAATTATTATAGCAAAAACTAATAACATTTAACAATTTAAGACAAAACTATCAATGCAATCTGCTTTAGGCAAAACGTTTAAGGGGTGCTAATATCTTCCCTTTTACATAATCAGTTCCAAACAAGGATGTCAAAAACGCTTTTTTGACACGACACGGAACATACAATAGAAACTCGACTCGTAAACTCGAATCGTAAAATCATAAAATCAGAAGTAAAATTTTTTAACTAAAAATCATAAAATCGCAAGTAAAATATTTTAACTAAAATCATAAAATCATAAAATAAACATCCAAACATTTTAAATAACTTTAAAATATAATACAATATAATTATGTCCATAGAATTTTATTAACTAAACATTAACAAACTTAAAACAAATAATATATTAGTGTGTCATATAAACTAAACATGACCTCATTGCCTTGATCTTCATTGTCACGTATCTCCAGTTCAAGAATCAATATATATACCAATAAGGATGTCTAGTGCTGAGAATTGAATAAAATACAACAAAAAAACCAACATATAAATACAAAGAAAACACAACCATCCCTTGCAGCAGCAACTAATGCAGGGTTATCTTCAATTCGAAAGTCCCTCCTAAACCAAACAATGGTCTTACTGCTACCCATTAGGATCATAACCCCTTTTGCACCAGAAGATATGCAAATATAAACAAGCTCTTGGTTATTATCCAGCATATATAAGACAAATCATTGCAAGCACCTCTCTCTGTTTAACCAAATATTCTTCAGCTAATTCTTTTAACTCTATGTGCAACAAGAAGATGAGATATCATGTGACTGAAGAATCAATATATATACCAAAATTCAGGACAGTATTAAGCATTCATTTCATGCTCTGCCCTTCTAGTGGGAATTGCAATAAAAAGGAAGATGGGTTTTGGAGCTATATATGATGTAGCACAGTAGCAGCATTGTAGCAACCAGAAACTAAAAGCAACCATTTGAAAGCAACATATTTGGTATCGTCTATCAGATTAGGACACAAACATGCAAAGATTGCAAAAACCCAATATGGCAATATATATTTACACACATACAAGACTTGTCAGCACAGTTAATAAGGCATGCGAAATTACAAAAGAGAAAAGATCTTATGATTCAGCAAATGAGCAAATGTTAATATGACAGGCACTCAACTCTTATTCTATATCAGACACTTCGTCGCCATGGATGAGGGGAAAAAGAAAAGATTAACAGAAAATAATGTGTTTACCTGGAAGATTTTCAGCACCAGGAAGATTTTCAGCACCAATTGCAAGATTAACAGCAAGTACAAGATTATTTAACTGCCAAATCACCCAAAAATGATATAAGATTGATAACCCAAAAATGATATAAAACATGATAGAGAAGGAGAGAATCAAGCAAACCTGGCCACTAATGAAAGAATCCAGCAAGCAAAGCTGAGAGAGTGGAGACTGGAAACTGGAGACCGGACAGGCGAAGACAATCAGATCAAAGGCAAACGAAATAAAGAAAAAAATGGGGGTTTTGAGAGAAAGAAAGAGAGTGGAAGGCGTTGGCTTCTGCTGGGTTTAAGATTTGAGAATCAGAGAATGTGAGATCTGCTTCTGCTAGGGTTGAATTTGAGAATCAGAGAATATGAGATTTGGGGGAAGCGGAAAGGAAAAAGGAGAATTTTGTGAGACTAACGGGATGGAAAGGAGAGGATTGAGAACAATAAGAAGATTCAATAGTTTTTTTAATTCTGTCGAACTCGGTAAACTCGGTCCGAGTTTACCGAGTTTGACCGGTTTAACCGAGTTTGACTGAGTTTACTAATTTTCGAGTTTTCTACCCGATTTCACACGGTATATCTGAGTTGACTCATAAAATTATACGATTTTACGAGTCAACTCTCGAGTTTAACAACCATGGTTCCGAACCATAGAATCTTTGTTGACCAGTTAGAGTTCCTAGTGACCATAATACTAGGTGACGACTTCTTAAACAAGATCATTTCTTGTTAAAGAATAGGATACAAGAAATTCATTCTTTCCATAATCAAGATTAATTTTTAAGGCCATCACAATGTCCGGTGCGATACAAGTCTTCAGATCAGTAGGTTGAAGATTAAAGATTAAATTGCAGTTCTTCTGAGCAACAACAAAGAACATCAATGGCACCATAAAGGAAATAAGGACTTTGAATTAAATTTGGCAGTAGTGCAGATGTCTTTGGAGAAAATGTTTTTGATAAAAATCAAAGCTTATATTTATTAGTTTAGCAACATGATATAAAAATATTTGAAATGAAAACTAAAGCCCTTTTTTGATTGAAAAAATATATATACTCATAGCTTTTCCCTTCTATTTTTATTGAAGAATACTTTTATTTTTATTAATTTCTTCATTATTTAGGATGGATTTTTTCCTTAAACAAACATTTCATCAATTCCTTCAAGTCAAACGGTTGTGCTATCAAATAGAGAAAAAAATAATAATAACTTAATATACACTCGATTAACCTTTTGTTTTCTATGATAATTGAATATAATAATAATAAAAAAATTAAAACTTTTTACTTATTCAGAAAACAAAACAAAACCCATGCATTAACAAAACTAAAACCTTTTACACATTTAAAGAGAAAAGTTATCACAAATAATAATAATAATAATAATAATAATAAATTTAAAACTTTTGCTCATTTAAGTTTTTTGTTAATATTCTGACAATTCAATATCATTTCTCAATGACAATGACAAACAAAGGTGTGATGAGACCATATGAGAAGATCCAAGATGGTCTCACTGCTATCGATCTCTCATGCAATGGTTTTGAAGGAGGAATTCCAGAGGTCCTCGGAGATCTCAAAGCACTTCATTTGCTCAATCTCTCCTACAACTTTCTCAGTGGTGGCATCCCTCCATCCTTGTCCAACTTGAAAGAGCTTGAAGCTTTGGACCTTTCTCAGAACAAACTCTCAGGAAAGATTCCTGACCAACTTGCACAGCTCACCTTCGTCGCGGTCTTTAATGTGTCTCACAATTTTCTCTCAGGTCGGATACCACGAGGAAACCAATTCGAGACATTTGACAACACTTCATTTGATGCGAATCCAGAATTGTTTGGGGAGCCGTTGTCAAAAGAATACGGAAATAATGGCGAGGACTCGCTGCCAGCAGCTAAAGGGATTTCAACTTGAATTTGGTTGGAAGGTGGTGGTGATAGGTTATGCAAGTGGATTGGTAATTGGAGTGATTCTTGGATGCGCTATGAACACAAGGAAGTATGAATGGGTGGTGAAGAATTATTTGGAGAGGTGGCGCAATACAAAGGTCAAAACTTGAAGACTCGCCTGCATAGAAGTTGATTTCTAATTATTAAGGTGTTTTCTAGTTTGTCAATCATGTTAAGATTTTATTTTCTTTTCCTTGTCTTCTCTTTCTTAATTTTCAGTTGTAAGGATAAGAGGGATTTTCTCTTGGATGGTCTGTTAATTTCATATACTAAAAATAAGATGGTATTTTGAATAGAGAGTTTAGTTTTATTAATTTATTCTCAACCGAAGAAATTAGTTTACTCCGCCAGGATAAGAGTGATTTTCTCTTGGATGGTCTTTTATGCATAAAAGAGTTAAAAAATAGCCATCCACATGAAAATATTTCTGTTCAATAATAATTTTAAATGAAATTTTAACCCAAAAAATAAGTGGATCCTCTTTCAATTTGATAATAAATGCATCCATATTCACTATGTTTTTTATAAACAAATTCTAACTATTTTAAATTCATTAATTCCATTAATCCCAATTATTTAGTATCTTTACATAATCAATCCCTTCATCCACCCATGCATTAACATTGAATAATCCGCGTTGTTTTCAATCAAATCTTGTTTCCTTTACAAGAACTAATTATTTGTGGTGGTAATGCATATATATGCATCTAAACCATTCTGTTTAAAGTCCCACGTTTATCACAGGGAAAGGTAATAGAAGTCTCCAGAGTATGTTGAACATTAAAGATTAAATTGCAGTTCTTCTGATCAACAATAAACAACATCAATGGCACCATCAAGGCCATAAGGACTTTGAAGAAAATGTTTTTGATAAAAATCAAAGCTTATTACTCATTAATTTTTATTAAGCATTATTTTGAGAAACATGAAAACTAAATATATATTAGTTTTTAGCAAACATGTTATAAAATATTTAAAATGAAAACTAAAACCCTTTTTTGATTGAAAAAATATATATACTCATAGCTTTTCCCAACTATTTTTATTGAAGAATAGTTTTATTTTTATTAATTTCTTCATCATTTAGGATGGATTTTTTCCTTAAACAAACATTTCATCAATTCCTTAAAGTCAAACGGTTGTGCTATCAAATAGAGTAAAAATTAATAATCACTTAATATATATATAGACACACACACACGGGTATGTTATCAAATAGAGAAAAAAAAAATAACAATCACCTAATATATATATTCGATTGACTCCAATAGAAGAAATTAAAATTACTAGATGTACTCAGTTCAGAAAATGAAACAAAGAAAGTCAGTGATCCAATCGTTAAATCTCATAACCAAATAATCTACAACATGATGAATATACAAAAAAAGTTTATTGCATGCATTAAAAATATTATTGAATTCAATTTGCAAGCACCAAAGCTTGCATAACAATATTTCTTTTAATCCAAGTAATATTATTATTGTAAGAATCTGGCTCCTTCACGTATTAATTTGTAGAAGCATAGCAACAATCTATATTAAAAAGCCTACATTTTCAAATTGTGAAAACCTCAACTTCATTATAATATTCTTAACAAAATAATACAAAAAAACTTCCCTATATGAAAACATCTCCAACATTCCACTTTAGCATACCCATTGGAGGAGATAGCCAAGAAGAATCACTTCTTATGTTTGTCTTGTTAGTCTACATAAAAAGATCACTCGATAAATAAAGTAAATCTGATCTAGTTAGCAAAAATTATTATTATTAAATTTTATCTAAATAACAACCGGTATTCTAAATAGACCAAACTACACCAAAATGGAACAAACACCACACTTTTTTTTCATAGATTTGAGTTATTTATTGAATTATTTTCAAAAGTTTCTTTCCCTGTTTCTTAAAGAATCATTAAAATGAAAAGAAAAAAAAAGTTACGTTTTCTTCATTTTTGATAGCGAATGTTTTTATGAAATTCATTCATTATATTATTTTTAAACCAATTGCTTGATAATATTTTAAATTGATCCCATTATATATTTAGCATCCGAATATTCAGTTCTTTCGTTTCGTACACTCCATTCTTCGCAATAAGGAAATTGAAGTTTTTCTTTACGAAAGAAATTGAAGTTTTTCTTTTTCACAGAGGACTTAAGAACTCTAAATTATTAATTTGCAACCGCACATTCTTTGTACACTGAACAATATAAATAAATACATCAACGAAAAATCCTCATTGTTTTCAATCAAATCTTGTTTCCTTCACAAGAAGTTATTTGTGATAGTAATGCATATGTTATAATAACATCCAAAAACCATTCTGTTTAAAGTCTTCAACCCATCTCCCACGGCTCTCTTAGTCACCTGGGAGCTTTCCTCTTCACTTCAAAATAAGGGGTAAAGTCTCTGCTAATGTTATAAGTCATTGAATACAAGGATGATTGTGGTGAAAATAGAAGTCTTCAGAGTAAGTTAAATGCTCAAGGCCAACTTGATTCAGACCACGACATACATGTTGCATTCATTTCTTTGAGACCATATCACAAGTTTGTGATTTTGGCCAATTAACTTTGTCCAGCAACTTCTTCGTGCTCTAGAATTTAATGAAACAAGACAACGACTCAGAATTTGAATGAAATTGGCTGTCGAGCATAAAGTCTTTGCAGATGAGACTATTCATGTTGACTGCTTGTTTACTTTTCCACCATACTACTATATATATCAAACCTTTTAGTTGATAGGAAAAAGTGGTGATTGCTGCTCATGGGATGGTGTTGGATGCGATGGGGACTCTGGTCACGTGATCGGCCTTGACCTCAGTAGCAGCTGTCTTTATGGCTCCTTCGACTCTAATAATTTTTTTAATAACATATATAGAAACGAGGAATAACTAAGTTATTATAACTCAAAACTTTTAAGGAATATAAATATCATAACTATGGAGGGAGAGTCACCTAAAATATTTTATTTTTATTTGTCTATATCTTATTTTCCACAAAATTATTACAATATTTTATATAAAAAATTAGAAAATTGTAATCATAATGAATAAAAAAGAAAAATTATTTTATTACAATATTTGCTTGTCGAAACTTTGGCATGTGTGGTGGGAGACTTGGACTTTGAAATTGGATGGGGCCCTATATAAACTCCATTGCCTCACTTATTTGCTCATTAAGAAAACCAAGGATTAATTTACTTTTAGAGAAAGATAGTTAACAAAAAAAATAAAATTGCATCACCTGTGTGTTTCTTAACCATGCGGATGATTTTCCTCTTTTTGCTGTCTTTGTTTCATCTTAGAGCTTGTTATTCTTCTCCTTCCATGCAGCCTCTATGCCATGATGACGAGAGTCATGCCTTGTTGCAGCTCAAGGAAAGCCTTGTCATTAATGAGTCTGCTTCTTATGAGCCTTCTGCCTATCCTAAGGTTGCATCATGGAAAGCTGATGGAGAAAGAGGTGATTGCTGCTCATGGGATGGTGTTGAATGTGACGGAGACTCTGGTCATGTGATCGGCCTTCACCTCAGTAGCAGCTGCCTTTATGGCTCCATCGACTCCAATAGCAGCCTCTTCCACCTTGTTCAGCTCAGAAGGCTGAATCTTGCCGACAACGACTTCAACAACTCTGAAATCCCTTCCGAGATTCGAAATCTCTCAAGGCTGTTTGATCTAGATCTCTCAATGTCTGGCTTTTTTGGGGTGATACCATCTTCACTTGGTAATCTTACAAAACTGAACTCTCTAGACCTTTCTTATAACTTTTTCTCTGGGAAAATCCCTCCTTCTTTGGTCAACCTTCTTCAACTTACTGACCTGTCGCTTTCTTCCAACAATTTCGGTTCTGGTACCTTAGATTGGCTTGGTAATCTAACCAAACTCAGTTTTGTAGGCTTGAGAGAAACCAATTCATATGGTAACATTCCATCCTCTCTTAGAAACTTGACTCAGCTCACCGTCTTGGCGCTTCGAGGAAATAAATTAACTGGTCAAATTCCATCTTGGATAGGAAACCATACCCAATTAACCGCACTAAAACTTGGTGTCAACGAACAGCACGGTCCGATTCCTAAGTCTATTTATAGGCTTCAAAATCTTGAAGAACTTGACCTAGCATTTAATTTCTTTAGTGGTACTTTGGATTTGAACCTTCTTCTTAAGTTCAGAAACCTTTTTTTACTCCAATTATCGCATAACAATCTATCTCTGCTTAATAGCAACAATGCTACCATTCCTCTGCCAAAACTTGAAGTATTGTTGTTAAGTGGATGCAATCTAGGTGAATTTCCCAGTTTCTTGCGTGATCAAAACCATTTAGAGCTTTTATTTTTTGCCGATAACGAGCTTGTGGGCCACATACCCAAATGGTTTATGAACATGAGTACCATAACCCTCGAGCATCTATATCTGGCGGGCAACCTTCTAACTGGTTTTGAGCAATCCTTCGACGTTCTTCCATGGAATAATCTACGCTCACTGGATCTTAGTTCAAACAAGTTCCAAGGATCCCTCCCAATTCCACCACCAGCAATCTATGAATATAACGTCTCGAACAACAAATTAAATGGAAAAATCCCAGAAGTTATTTGCAATCTGACGTCGCTTTCTGTCCTTGATTTGTCAAATAACAATTTGAGTGGCAAACTTCCGCCGTGCTTGGGCATTAAAAGCAGCACTGCTTCAGTTCTGAATCTGCGCAACAATAGTTTCAGGGGTGATATTCCCGACACCTTCACAAGTGGCTGCTCATTGAGGATCGTTGATTTCGGTCAAAACAAACTAGAGGGGAAGATACCAAAATCATTAGCCAATTGCACCAAGCTAGAGATTCTCAATCTTGAACAAAATAAGATAAATTGCGTCTTTCCCTCTTGGTTGGGTGTTCTTCCTGATTTGAGGGTTATGATTTTGAGATCTAATGCGCTACATGGTATGATTGGGAAACCTGAAACCAACGTTGAATTTCCGAGGTTACAGATTGTTGACCTCTCCAACAACAGTTTTAAGGGTAAGTTGCCACTTGAATATTTCCGAAATTGGACTGCCATGCAAAATGTCCATAATGAGCACTTGATTTACATGCAAGCAAACATAAGTTTTCAAACATCGCATCATGTAATCGAAAATTGGTATGAGTACTCGATGACAATGACAAACAAAGGTGTGATGATCTTATATGAGAAGATCCAAGATAGTCTTACTGCTATCAATTTCTCAAGTAATGGTTTTGAAGGAGGAATCCCAGAGGTCCTCGGAGATCTCAAAGCACTTCATTTGCTCAATCTCTCCAACAACTTTCTCAGGGGTGGCATCCCTTCATCATTGTCCAACTTGAAAGAGATTGAATCGTTGGACCTTTCTCTGAACAAACTCTCGGGAGAGATTCCTGGCGAACTTGCACAGCTCACCTTCCTCGAGGTCTTCAATGTGTCTCACAATTTTCTCTCAGGTCCGATACCACGAGGAAACCAATTCGGAACATTTGACAACACTTCATTTGATGCAAATCCAGGATTGTGTGGGGAGCCGTTGTCAAAAGAATGTGGAAATGGTGAGGACTCGCCGCCAGCGGCTAAAGAAGATGAGGGCTCGGGATTTCCACTTGAATTTGGTTGGAAGTGAAGGAATTATCAATTTATATAGAAATGTAATAGAAATGAAGAAGAGCAAAGAGTATATAGGAAGAAGAACAGAGAATCAAACTGTTAGTATAGAAGCAGAAGACGAATTCTTGCACTGTTGTATATTTGCTTTTGCTTAACTATTACATTCATTATTCTCTGTTTATATATGCAGCATAAGAAGATACTATACGGAGAAATATGCATGCTAACAGATTCTCCTTTAACAAATAATGCTAACAACTTTGTAACAATATTAATTCCTAATCTTCTGACACTTGGCAGCATTAGGATCGTTGATATCTTCACATGCTCCCTCAATCACATGCTGGGAGGAACCAAGCATGAGATTGGAACAATGATGCTGAAATAGAGAAATGGAAAGGCCTTTGGTGAGGATATCAGCAAACTGATCACAAGAGGAGACATGTTGAAAACCAGTAAATCACCCATGATAACCCGCTCTCTCACAAAAATGATAATCAATCTGAAGATGCTTCATCCTGGAATGGAACACTGGATTGGAAGCAAGGGAGATAGCAGAAATATTATCACAATGAATTAAAGGTGGAAGAAGTAAAGGAATATGAATGTCACATAGGAGCTGACGAATCCAGGCAAGTTCAGCAGCAGTGATTGCGAGAGCGCGATATTCAGCCTCCGTTGACGAACGAGAAACAGTATGTTGTTTCTTAGAAGCCCAAGAAATAGGGCTGGAACCAAAATACACAAGAGAACCAGAGATAGACCGACGGTCATTAGGATCTCCAGCCCAGTCGGCATCACTGTAGGCCTGCAAATGAAGAGGACCAGGACGAAAGTGAAGGCCAAGATGTAGGGTACCTTTGAGATATCGTAAAATACGTTTGACGGCGACAACATGAGAAACCATCGGATTATGCATGAACTGGCAAGCTTGATTCACTGAAAAGGCAATATCAGGCCTGGTGAAAGTGAGATATTGCAAGGCTCCCACAATGCTCCTGTATTGCTGCGGATTAGAATAGGGCTGGCCATCATCTTTGAGCAAGTGATGATGAGGAAGACAAGGAGTAGCACAAGACTTGGAATTCTGCAAATCAACCCTGGCAAGTAAGTCAATGACATAGCTGGTTTGAGATACAAATAAACCAGTAGGCAGATAGGAAATCTGCAGCCCCAAAAAGTGATGCAAGGGACCCAAGTCTGTGAGGTCAAATTCGTGAGACAGAGCAGTAATAACAGATGAAATAAGGGAGGAATGGCTGCCAGTTAGAATGATATCGTCAACATAGAGGAGTAAGAGCAGAGTGCCATGAGAAGAGTGCTGAACAAACAAAGAGGAATCAGCAAGAGATGCTTGAAACCCCAAGCTGGGCAAAAAACTTGTGAAGCGCTCATTCCAGGCACGAGGAGCCTGCTTAAGACCATACAAAGACTTCTTCAGCCGGCAAACAAAATCAGAGGGATGAGCCTTACTAACAAAGCCCTGAGGTTGTGTCATATAAACCTCCTCATGAAGAATGCCATGCAAGAATGCATTCTTCACATCAAGCTGCCGCAAGGACCAATGAAAGTGAGCTGCAAGGGCAAGAACCAGGCGAACAGTGGTGGGTTTCACCACAGGGCTGAAGGTTTCTCCATAGTCAATACCCTCCTCTTGACTAAACCCCTTAGCCACTAACCGAGCCTTATGACGAGCAATAGAACCATCAGCATGTTTCTTCAGTCGGTAGACCCATTTACAGCCAACAAGATTTCTGTCAGGTGGCAAAGCAACAAGGTCCCAAGTACCTTGGGCATGAAGGGCCTCAATTTCTTCCTGCATGGCTGATTGCCATGCAATAGTGGCAGAAGCAATTTTGAATGATCGAGGTTCAACCTGCGAAAGATCAAGAGACTGAACAGTGGCAGAATATGCCTTTTTCTTGGAAATGCCATTCTTAGACCTTGTAGTCATGGGATGAATATTAATAGGGGATAGAGGCAGAACAACACACAGTCGCTCAGGGTAGAAGTCTGGATCCAAGGGAAGAGGAGAAAGGGCAGGGGAGGGCAAGTAAGATGAGGGCTGTGAAGACATACCAGTGGATGAAGAAGGTAAGGATGCAGAATGAGGAGAAACAAGAGGCAAAACAGAGTTAGTAAGAGATACAGATGGGGAAGAAGGAGAGACAACATGCATATACAGAGAGGGAGATACTGCTGGCAGAGGCACAGAAATATAAGGAAATACTGATTCATCAAAGAGTACATGGCGAGAGACAAAGATGCGATTGGTATGAAGAGAAAAACAAATGTAACCTTTATATTGGCCGGCATAGCCTAAAAAGATGCATGTGGAAGTTTTGGGCTGTAGTTTATGAGTGTTATAAGGCCGAAGTAAAGGGAAACAAGCACAACCAAAGATACGCAAGTGATGGATGACAGGAGAGGAACCATACAGCAAGAAAAAAGGAGATTGCAGCTGGAGAATTTTACAAGGCAATCTATTAATCAAGTAGATGGAAGTAGCACAAGCATGAAACCAAAATTTAAGAGGGAGATGGGCAGTTTGTAACAAAGTGATGGCGGTTTCCACAATATGGCGATGCTTTCTTTCAGCGAGACCATTTTGTTCAGGGGTATAGGGACATGACATTTGATGAACAATGCCCTTGGTAAGAAGATAGTTTTTGAAGTTGGTGCTAATATATTCACCACCTCCATCACTTTGGAAGACCCGAAGTGTGGCAGAAAATTGAGCAACTAAAAATGTATGGAAATGGACAAAAATAGAATAAACCTCTCCTTTATTGATCATTGGAAAAATCCAAGTGTACCGTGTACATTCATCAACAAAACTAACATAATATCTAAAGCCATCAATAGACATTACGGGTGCAGGACCCCAAACATCACTATGTATGATTTCTAAAGGGTGAAGTGACTTAACTGCTGGATATGGAAAAGGAAGCTTGGTAATTTTGCCCTCTAAACAAGTGGTGCAAACTGACGTGGTATGATCTATAGTGAAGGGAATCTGAGACTGAGTGAGAAGAGTGGACGTGATGCTATTAGAGGGATGACCAAATCTCTTGTGCCAAAGACCTGTTTGAACCTGTTGACCAAGATAGCAAGACTGTTTATGAGGGGAAGCAGAGGCAAGTTGAAAAGGTGTGTGGGAACTAGAGGAAACAGAAAAAGGAATAGGATATAAACCGTGACTACACAGTCCCTTGAGGAGGACATTCCCCGTGAATTTGTCCTGAATCCAAAAACCAAAGTCATCACAAATAAATCGACAATGATTATCTTTACACAGTCTATAAACTGACAGTAGATGCTGAGACAGCTTAGGAACATGCAACACTTGGTGTAATTGTAATGAGCATTGCGGAATAGGCAAAACAGAAGAGCCAGTACTAGAGATGCTCAAACCTGAACCTCCAGCAGTGGTTATAGCATCAGGACCAGAGTAAGGAGTAGCCTCCTGAAGTTGAGAGAAATCAGATGTCATGTGAGCTGTGGCGCCAGTATCAGCCACCCAAAATGGTTCAGGAGGTGGAGGAAAGGTGGCAGCCATAGCACTAAGATTGTTGGAAGGAGGACGACCTTGATAAGAGAAGTTGCCTCGATGATAACATTGAATGGCAGAATGTCCAAACTTCCAGCAGATTTGACATTGAACAGAGGAGGTTGGGGCTGAGGTTTGGTTGTGACGTTGATAACAATCGGCAGCAACATGACCTCTCTTACCACAGATTTGGCAAGTAGTAATATCAGTTCCAGAACCAAGGATACCAGGATTAGAGCTTGGTGGAGCAGGATTGGGTTGAGCAGGATAATATCGTTGACCAGATGGGAAAGTATGGCGGCCTCTACCGCGACCACGAAACTGAGAGCCTCGGTGATGAAAATAACCACCAGTGTTATGACTGTTAAAACCATTCGGATAGCCATTAAAACCTCCATTGAAGCCAGAGGAAAATTGAGAAGTAGGAGCTGACTTGAAGGTGGAAGAAAGAGGATTAGAATTCCCTGCATCAAGAACCAGTGCCTTGCCTTGAGAGACTTGATTCTGAACATGCATAGCAGAGACAAATGAAGAAGATGAATGAGTCTGCTCAATAGCAGCTTCTTCAGCAAGCAACTGAGACCGAAAATCTTTAAGAGATAACACATTATCTCTTCCTCGAACCATACATCGAAATGTGTTATAGTCAGAGGAGAGGCCATTGAGAGCCAGGATCACAATATCCTCATCTTCAAAATAAACTCCTGCAGCAGAGAGATGATCACGGGTATCTTTGATTTTCTGCAGATACTGAGACACCGGTTCTGAACCTTTCTTGATAGTTTGAAGTTCACTTTTCATCTGAAAGATACGTGCCTTGGTTACTATAGAAAAACGATCCTGCAATTGAATCCACATATCCTGAGAGCTGATGCAGCCAATGATATAAGAAATGGCAGTAGAAGAAAGAGTAGCAATAAGTAGCTGCATAAGTGCTCTGTCATGCATTTTCCAAATCTGATGATCATCAGATTCAACACCCTCAATATCGGAATCTGTATCAAATCGATTTGGACATTTTCTGGTACCATCAACAAATCCTAGAATTCCATGACTCTCAAGAAGAATTTTCATTTGAAATTGCCAGACGAGATAGTTTGTATCATCAAGTTTTACTGTTATAGCAGTAGAGATTGCAGGAAGCAGAGAAGTGATAGGAGATTGAATAATATGAAGTTGAGAGCTAGTCACCATTTTTGAATGTAGAATGTAGGAGAAATAGAAAGTTGAAGAATATAATGTTCGGTGAAGTAATAGAAAAACTGGAGTTTTTCTAGAAGAGGAGAATCTGTTTTAGGCAATATATCAAATACCTGATGGGCACATCAATAAGTACACAAGTTGTTTTATGAAGAGGATGAGAATAAAGCCAGAAGAATTCGGACGTCAATGGCCACAAGATCAAGAGTTACACAGCTCTGATACCATGAAGGAATTATCAATTTATATAGAAATGTAATAGAAATGAAGAAGAGCAAAGAGTATATAGGAAGAAGAACAGAGAATCAAACTGTTAGTATAGAAGCAGAAGACGAATTCTTGCACTGTTGTATATTTGCTTTTGCTTAACTATTACATTCATTATTCTCTGTTTATATATGCAGCATAAGAAGATACTATACGGAGAAATATGCATGCTAACAGATTCTCCTTTAACAAATAATGCTAACAACTTTGTAACAATATTAATTCCTAATCTTCTGACACTTGGCAGCATTAGGATCGTTGATATCTTCACAGGAAGGTGGTGGTGATAGGTTATGCAAGTGGATTGGTAATTGGAGTGATTCTTGGATGCGCTATGAACACAAGGAAGTATGAATGGCTGGTGAAGAATTATTTTGCGAGGTGGCAATACAAAGGTCAATATTTGAAGATTTGCCTGTGTAGAAATTGATTTTTAATTATTTTCCAGCTTGTCAATGATGTTAAGAATGTATTTTCTTTTCCTTGTCTTCTGTTTCTTAATTTTCACTTGTAAGGATAAGAGTGATTTTCTCTTGGATGGTCTTTTAATTTCATATACTAAAAATAAGATGGTATGTTGAATAGAGAGTTTAGTTTTATTAATTTATTCTCAACAAAAGAAATTAGTTTTACTTATTTGAAAAATAAAATATTCCATCAATGAATCGCCCAAGTCTACGTACTTTGTTTACTTTTCCTGTGTACTTTGTTTACTAATTTAAAAATAGAGAAAGGGCAACCTTTGAAGGTTATCAACAAACCTGAGAAAGCAAGTGTTTTTTTTTTATTATTAAAAAAATCTTTCATATAATCAATGTGGTCTTCACTTTCTTGAATTTTTTAAGTTTGTCGCTGCGTCATGTACATATATTATTTTTTAAGAAAATAATTTATTAAAAAAAAATTGATATATTTTTATCGCTAAAAATCATAAATTTAAATTAAAAAGCTTACGTATGATGAAGATAGAAGAATTTAGAGAATTGAGCTAATTGATAAACCTCAGGATTGTATATTTCACAGTGTACTGAATAATACAATTGTTAGCATATATATACACAGGTTTACAGGTTTGAATTTAGAAACAAACTAAGATTGCGTCTTGGCATTTACACTGCATTTACTTTGAAGATTTGTTTGCCGTTACAAGCTTGATATTAGGCTTGAGTGATGGTTGCACAATCCTGTGCAGGAGGCAAGGAATTATTTGCTGAATCTGTGGGGATTTCCTTTATACACTCCCGCAAGATAGATGAGCCATCAGCTAAGCCAATCTTGAGTAGTAATGAATGCAGACGCTAGGAAGACAGAGGCTTGGTTAGGAAATCTGCCAGTTGGTCATGAGTGTTGACATGTTGAACATTGAGAATCTTTTTCTGAACCATGTCACGGACAAAATGGAGGTCTATCTGAATATGTTTCATCCTGGAATGCTGAACTGGATTGAAGCTAAGGTGTGTAGCTCCCAGGTTATCACACAGCAGTCTAGGTGGAGAGGAGATAGGGAGGCAGAGTTCTTTGAACAGGGACAACAACCAGACTGTTTCAGACGTAGCAGTGGCTAGGGAACGATACTCAGCTTCAGTTGAGGACCTGGCGACAACACGTTGTTTCTTAGAGCTCCATGAGATGGGATTGAGCCCAAGGAATGTAATATAAGCTGAAGTGGAGGTGCGATCATCGTAATTTCCAGCCCAGTCAGCATCAGAAAAAGTTGTAACATCAAAAGAAGACTGACGATTTATGTGAATGCCAAGGAAGATGGTTTTCTTCAAATAACGGAGCAAACGTTTAGCAGCAGACCAGTGAGTAGCGGTGGGTTGATGCATGAATTGTGACAACTTATTAACGGCGAAGCAAATGTCAGGACGAGTAAGGGACAAGTATTGTAAGCCACCGATGATGCTTCGAAACTCAGTATTGTTACAGGGAGTTGTGCCATCAACAAGCTTGAGCTGGACTGATGTGGACATAGGAGAAGAGACATCCTTGGCACCCTGCATATTAGTTTTGAGGAGGAGATCCCGTATGTACTGATGTTGGGACAAGAATAGCCCATTGTTGGTAGGGATAACATCCAGCCCCAAAAAATAATGAAGTGTGCCCAGATCTTTCAATGAGAATTGGATGCCAAGTTGATGAATCACGTGAGTCAGAAAAGATGGAGTGTTACCAGTGATGACTAGATCATCCACGTAGACCAGCAGATAACAAAGAACAGGTGCACTGTCATAGATGAACAGAGAAGGATCAGCTTTGGAGTTGTGGAATCCCAGTTGCAGGATGGCTTTGTGCAGAGCAGAATACCAGGCACGAGGGGCCTGTTTGAGGCCATAAATGGCCTTGTGTAACCGACAGACATGGTGTGGAGTGGTGGGATCTTGGAACCCTGGTGGCTGTGACATATAAACTGTTTCATGCAGGTTCCCATGCAAAAAGGCGTTGTTGACATCTAGTTGCCGCAATGACCAACCACGCATGACCACCACAGTGAGAACCGTTCTGATGGTAGCAGGTTTCACAACAGGGCTGAACGTTTCACTGTAGTCCAAGCCAGGCCGCTGAAGAAATCCTTTTGCAACCAATCGGGCTTTGAACCGAGCTATTGAGCCATTAGGATTTCGTTTGACCCGAAAAACCCATTTGCACCCAACGGGTTGGCAGTCAGGAGGAGGCGGTACCAACTCCCATGTACCATGCCTCATGAGGGTTGTGAGTTCCTCAGACATAGCCAGTCTCCAGTGAGGCTCACGGAGAGCCTGTCCCACACAGGTTGGCTCTGCAGTATTTGGGAGAGGATGTTTGGTGGAGATGTTAACTTGTTTGGGTTTGTAAATGTTATTCATGGAGCGGGTTACCATGGAGTGAGACCAGTGTGGTGCAGGATTAGAGGAATGAGGAGGTGAGGTGAGAGGAGCTGCACAAAGAATTGATGAGGGTGGGGAACAAGGATTCGGTATTGGAGATGAGACAGGTTGAAAAATGCAAGGAGCAGAACATGCTGGAGGAGAAGATGAAGATGTGAGTGCATGTGAAGTAATAGACAAAGCGAGGGATTCATTACCTGAGTGAGCAGTGAGAGGTGGTATCCTTGCCGAAGTCACTGGTGGGGGCGTAGGAGGAGATGAGAAGTGTCCAGGAGCAGAGAAAGAACTTATCGGGCTACGGGTGGAAGGTGTGCTGGATGGGAAACCATTTTCATTTTCATTAAAGAGGACATGGCGTGATTGGTAGAGACGGTTGGTTAGGGGATCAAGACAGTGGTATGCATTTTGTGTTAGGGAGTAGCCTACAAAAATACAAGGGATGGATTTTGGTTGTAGCTTGTTTGTGTTATATGGCCGGAGAAGAGGAAAACAAAGACATCCAAATTTTTTTAGCTTTTTATAATTTGGAGTTTGTGTAAATAAAATCTCAAACGGGGATTTATGTTGAAGAAGAGGTGTGGGTTGACGATTAATAAGGTAGGCAGCGGTGGAAAAAGCATAGGGCCAAAACTGTAGTGGAAGGGAAGCATCATATAGCAAAGTGAGACCGGTTTCAACTAAGTGGCGATGACGACGCTCAGAAACACCATTTTGTTGCGGTGTATGAGGAGCGGTGGTGTAATGACTGATTCCATTTGTTGTAAAATAGTGTTTTAAGGCAACAAATTCACCACCATTATCAGAGTAGACAGATTTAATTTTTAATTGAAACCGGTTTTCAACAAGATTTTTGAACTGGGGAAATATGATGCGGACACTTGATTTTGTTTCCATAGGGTAAAACCAAATGTATTTCGTGAAGTGATCAACAAAGATTAGATAGTAACGAGCCCTAGTGATTCCAATTGTACTTGAGGGACCCCACACATCAGTATAGATTAAATCAAGAGGAGCATGACTCAAGAGACTGTTTTGACGAAATGGTTGACGGTGAGCTTTATTAATAGAACATGATGAACAAAGAGGAATATTTTTTTTATTTATTGTTGGAAGGGAAAAAGAGTTGATAAGGTGAGTAACCAATTTTGAAGATGGATGTCCAAGACGTTTGTGCCATCCATCAATAGTGACTCTTTCATGAACGTTAGCAACAATGGTAGGAGAAGACCGCACCATTGACTTTGGAAGGATGTAAACACCATTCTCACATGCTCCTCGGAACAGAGCCGCTCCCGTGATTTTGTCCTTAACAAGAAAGAAAGAGGGGTGAAGCTCAATAAAAACATGATTTTGACGAGTAAATTGATGAGCAGATATGAGATTTTTTTGTATATTAGGAACACAAAGGGTGTCATTTAAATGGAAATTACGGTTGGGGGATTGAAAATGTAAGGAGCCAATGTGAGAAACAGGCAAACCTGAACCATCACCAATGATAACTTCGTCAGTTCCATCGTATTCGGAATGAATAGATAGATTAGCAAGATCACCAGTAATATTGTGAGACGCGGCTGAGTCTATTAGCCATTTTGAATCCTGTGCTGGTGAGGTGGAAGTGCAGTTTTCTATTGGTGTGTTGTACTGGAACCGACTGCAGTGTTTTGCAGTATGACCCATGCGGTCACACAGTTGGCACTTGGGAGAAAAACGACGGGGTCCATAATTTTTGTTGGTGTCTCTCGGGTTGACAGGCTGGCGATAGTGAGCTGGAGGTTTGTTTCTTTGGCCATATGATCTGTCAAAAAAGTGGGACTTTGGGGTAGATTTGAAAGACTGATTGTCTTGACTATAAGAGGCCCGTCTGTGTGTGTAGTTGGCAGAGGCAATCAGTGGATGGGAGGAGGCTTCAAGGCGGCGAAGATATGCATCATGACTTACAAGAAGATCATGAAGTTCCTCAAAGGTGAGTGGTCGTTCTCTAGCGCGAATAGGACCTGCAATTTCACGAAAATCAGTTCCCAGACCATTTAGGATATAGAGCGTTAGATCATCTTCAGAGATTGGGTGATCTATGAGGGAGATTTCGTCTGCCAACGATTTTACAGAGTGAAGGTAAGTTTGAATTGGTTGATTGCCCTTCTTTATCATTGTGAGTTCTTCCTTAAGTTGCATAGCTCTGGTTCTGGACTTGCTCGCATACAGAGTATGTAATTTATGCCATGCATCCTTTGATGTCTTGGCCATGGAGATGAGAGGAGTGATAACAGTAGATGTTGATGCCAAAATGGCACTGAGGATAAGCTTATCTTGCCTTATCCAGTGAGTCCGCTGGACAGCACAGATTGATGTGTTGGTGAGTATGGGGCAAATTTTTTCTCCAGTGACATAGTCAAGGAGGTCATACCCGATGAGTAAGGCTTCAAATTGGGCGCGCCATTGAAGAAATGTAGAGGGAGTAAGTTTATCATTTATCTGGGAAGTGATGTTGAGAGCAATCAGGGGTGTTTCAGTTGGAGAGGATGGAGTTGAGATTGGATTTTGATTTTGAGGGATCGAATTCTCGTTGGAGGTTTCATGCTCTGATACCATTGTGAAGATAGAAGAATTTAGAGAATTGAGCTAATTGATAAACCTCAGGATTGTATATTTCACAGTGTACTGAATAATACAATTGTTAGCCTATATATACACAGGTTTACAGGTTTGAATTTAGAAACAAACTAAGATTGCGTCTTGGCATTTACACTGCATTTACTTTGAAGATTTGTTTGCCGTTACAAGCTTGATATTAGGCTTGAGTGATGGTTGCACAATCCTGTGCAGGAGGCAAGGAATTATTTGCTGAATCTGTGGGGATTTCCTTTATAACGTATATAAGTAATTAAATAAATTAAAAATTATATGTGTTAATAAATAAATAAGTTATTAATGATAACTAAAAATAAAATTTAAAAAATTAAGAAACAGATGTAAATCAAGATATTTTAATCTCAAAAGATAAAATATTTATCCTATTGTGTTTGCTTAATCTAATTTATTCAAATATTTTTTTTAATTTAATTAAACTATAATAGAAATAAACAAACATTAAATTGATAAAATAAAATAAAATAAAATATGCATAGCTATATATATTTAAAAAATTATTTTTATTTGACAAAGTTTATCCATACAACAAATTAAAAAAACATTCTAGACCTATATGCTTGGGCTTGTTATTTATTTATTTATTTTATATTTGAAAGGTACGCTGAAAAATTTCGCAACACCTTTTTTGTCTAAACAAAACCCAATTTTCAAGACATTTCAACCCCAAAACATGATATAAGTCATTGAATACAAGGATGATTGTGGTGAAAATAGAAGTCTTCAGAGTAAGTTAAATGTTCAAGGCCAACTTGATTCAGACCACGACATACATGTTGCATTCATTTCTTTGAGACCATATCACAAGTTTGTGATTTTGGCCAATTAACTTTGACAATCGCAGTGGAATATTGGAACTGGTTGTCCAGCAACTTCTTCATGCTCTAGAATTTAATGAAACAAGACAACCAATGGCGGAGCCTTTCACAAGCCTCCGTTGGGCTGTAGCTTAGGTAGAACAATAATTATAAAAAAAAACTCAAAAAAATTCTGGTGAGTCAAACCTCTTCCTAGTCATCAATGTTGCAGCCACTCAGTAACTTTTCTTCGCCATAGCCAACCACATGTTCACAATTGTTGGTGATGATGCCTCCTATCTCGAGCCCTTGAACACCTCACTCATAATGCTAGGACCTCGCCAAACCATGTATGTTTTGATCTCTGGAAACCGATTACCTGGCCAATATTATATGGGTGCACAAAATGCGCCATTTGATAGCACTACAACCAGGGCTGAAGGCATGTTAAAGCTTTGGAAAAGCTCTCAGGTTAAAATTTTATTAATAATTTTTTACTAGTTTTATGTATAAAAACTTTTATAATTCTCAATTGAGATATTAAAAAATTCTAAAAATTTACAGGAACCTTATAACATGATATTTTAGCTTGAGTTAAAATTTCAGAATTTTTGAAGAAATTCATAAATTTGATGAAAAATCACAATTTAACTAGTTTTATGTTATTGGATGTAATTTTCAATCCGACCATCAAATTGAGCTTACATTTTATGAGAAATCTTAAAATATATTGAATAAAATTTGATTAAAATTTTAGGATAAACGGGGTTTGGTAGTGCTAACAAAAAAAAACCGTCAAATAAAAGCAAAATGACCCATTAAGAGTAAAATGGTTATTTTCCATTAAAAAATAAAACAAATTAACTCTTTCTTCCTTTTATATGTTTTTCAACTGGGTAGAAGCATAATAGAAAAAGGAAAAAAAAAAGGCTAGAGAGAAAGAGAGAAAAGTAAGGGGAAAACAAAAAACAAATCCAAGAAAAAAAAAGTGGGAGAATAACCTTGTAAATTTATAAAGTCCAACTTATAAAGCACTAATCTAATAAAGAATTAAGTGAAGGAAGGAAAAATTGAGAGAGGGAAAAAAATTAATTACTTTGTTTTCCAATTGACATGAGATTGTTATTTTATCCCGGTTAAGGGGTTGTTACAATATCGATTCAGATTCAATTATAGATGAATTATATTCCACAAATCATCGAAAAATATAACTTTAATAATGAGTTTATTTTTACTTTCACTTCAATTTTATGTATTTTCAAATTTAATTTTTAATATTTTGGATAGTATATTTGAATTAAAACTTTACTATTAATTGTCAAAGAACCATCTCAACCCAATAGCTTAAGCTGTTAGGTGAGGCCCCAATGTATGATTTATATTATTTTTCTAACACACCCCTCAAGTGAAAGCCCTTTGGGCTTGAAACTTGCACAAGCTCACATTACCTTGTGCTTAATTTTATCAAATAAATGGGGATGATGAGATTTAAACTCGTGACCGCTTGATCATTAAAGCTCTAATACCATGTCAAAAAACCATTTCAATCCAATAGCTTAAGCTGTTAAATGAGGCCCCAATGTATGATTTATATTATTTTCTAATATTAATTTTAAAAATTTATATACATAAGGTAATAATTGATCTTAACAAAAATTTATATATTTATTTAATAGCTTAGCATTGTAGGAAAAATTCATGACTCTGCCCTTGAAGACAACGACTCAGAATTTGAATGAAATTGGTTGTCGAGTATAAAGTCTTTGCAGATGCTATTCATGTTCACTGCTTGTTTTATATATATATATATAATTTAAACATCAAACCTTTTAGTCGATAGGAAAAAGTTATGGCTCAAGATATATCACTTTTATCACAAAACACATAATGGTCATGGCTCAATTCTTAGCCCATTTCCATACATCTTTAATGGGCTTCGTAGAACACTCGAGCCTAGGTATCGAGGTGGGCTCAAGTTAATGCTCGGGTTCTAGCATTCACCAAGCACCATCTAGTGGTCTCGAGAGGCAACCCAATCCTAGGTGTTGAGCGTCCGTCCAAAATCTTCCTTAGGGGGCTTAGATGCCACCCACCTAAGCCTAGGTGTTAGGCATCTGTCCAGCACCTTGGAGTGGGCTCAAGTGGGGCCTTAGATGCACCACCCAAGCTCATCCCTGAAAGGAGTGTCTTGTTAGGTCTTGATCTTCTTTTTATGTCCAAAAACATATCTTAAGTTTTTTTTTCTTATTAATAATTGTGTAAGAGATATCATCTCTCATTAATATTTATTAATGCTTGTATAAGAAATTTTTATATTAATACTCATTAATTCTTATGTAAGAGATATCACCTTTCATTAATGTTTAATAATGTTTGTATAAGAGGTATCCTCTTTCATTAATGTTCATTAATGCTTGTGTAAGAGATCTTTATCCTTAATAAATGTTATCATAGTAAAATTACTCTTTAGCCTCTTCATCAAAGGAAAAGATAAGGTTTAAAAATTATAAATACCCCTTGAACAACTTAATTCTAAGAATTTAATTCTTTTTTAGTCTATTTATTACTTTTTTTTATTATTTATATAAGTTTACAGACTTTATCATTAAAAGGCCCTCAAACACTCTAAAATAGAACTTTTTTCAGTAATTCAAAGGTATTCTTTAATATAATTTTTCTTTATACTTGAGAAGGGAATTATTTAAAGAAATATTTGATCAACTCATAATTTAAAAACTAAAAAACCTTATTATACTAAAAACCTAATTCAATATACTTACGATAAAAATATAGATAATAATAATATTTTAGAAAAAATTAAAAACATTTCTCATTTAAGTTTTGGTTACTATTCTAATTCAATTTTTTTATAACTTATAAGAATATTTTTAGCTTATAGAGGATTATAACATGTTGTTAAATATTGTACTTGATCTTTAAATATAAATCAATTAATTATTAAATTGATAATAGATTAATTGTTTATTTTATTTCATTTTATTTTATTTTATTTAGAATTGTAATTTAAATTTAAACTAATTTATTAGGAAGGCTAATGGATCACATATATAAAAATTATTAATAAGAAATTAAAATAAAATAATTAATTAAATGTGACATTACGAGTGTATTATGAGTGTGCTGGTCTTTCGTTGGTTCCGTGAAAGGAGCTTTCTTGTACAAGGACATTTTAGCGTTGTTTTCAATCAAATCTTGTTTCCTTCACAAGAACTAATTATTTATGGTGGTAATATATGCATGTCTAAAAATGCACTAGAGAAAAATATATTTTTGAATTTTAAATTTTTTTTAATTTTTTTAGATTGTTATAAATAATAATAGAAATAAAATAACATTAAAGAAAATCTTGGCTCAAGAAATGGATTAATAATTTGTCATTGGCCCAAAAGCAGATTAATGATTTATAGGGCATTTTTGGAAGTTAAAAAAACATAGCTAGATTTTCTCTGAATTTTTGTTTTTCTTTTTTATACTAGCTAGGGAAATAGTTTCCGATGTAAGTTATTGATCCTAAAAACATTATGCCCTCCATCTTAGTTAATTAAATTGGTGAGAAAGATTGATGAAGGACAGTTTGATAATATGTTTGTTGGAACAAATTTGCTTTATAGAACACTAGGAGTACATGATCAAGGGTTTAAATCTTCTAAAACCCAGCAGCTAGCTCTAATGTCAGAGTTTTAGAAAAAGAAAAAGCATTATTAGTAGAGTAAGATTTTATGATATTCAAGAAGTAGGAATAGTTATTCTCTGAGTCTATTTTGAAGAAAAATAGATATATAATTAATGAAAGAAAAAATTAAATATAAGATTTATCAAAAGTAATAATAATATTTCTATCTAGATTGGTAAATTTTAAAAAATATTGAAGCGGCTCATTATTAATTATTACATTTCCTATTTCTATCATGAACAAGTTTTTAAGGAAGAGGCTTTGAAGATTTTGGTTGTTAAACTCGACAAATTAAAATGTTATTTTTTTATTAGTGGATAAAAATATAACTTATTTAAAAATAAAACCTTTTGTTTTTTATGATAATCGAATATAAAATTAATAATAAAATAAAACTTTTTAGTCATTAAGAAAACAAAACCCATGCATTAACAAAACTAAAACCTTTTACATATTTAAAAAGAAAAATTATCAGTAATAGTAGTAATAGCAATAGAAATAATAATATAAAAAAATTAAAAACTTTTGCTCATTTAAGTTTTCATTAATATTCTGATTTAATTTTTGACGAATTATAGAAATCTTTTCTATTGAAAACATTTTTTTTCTAAAATGAAAACCTATTAGTCATTTTTTAAAATTATTTTGATAAAATCAAAAACTAAAAATTAATATATATTTTTATTAAAAATGATATAGAACATTTGTGATAAAAACGAAAAACCTAGATTGCTAAAAATCATAGTTGTTATGGCATGATGAATCCTCAAACATAGATTGAAGGATGTGTAGGCAAATTTACACGAAACATCTCTACACTTTGATGCATTTTATCCTCTCTTTTTTAAAATACGCTTAGCATACTCTGCCTTAATTGGTGTTCTGTCACCATAAAAGTCAACTGAGAATTTTCTGGCCACCTATTCTCTGCCTTTCTCCTACTAATGTTAATGCATGTAAGATCTTGGCGTTATTATGAAGTTCATTCGTCATATTATTCTGAAATCATTTTCTCCATGAAAACTATGAGGGTGGAAATGTAAACAGTTCCTTGACCCAATTATTTAGTTCATAAGCTATGAATTTCTTCTTTTTTTGTTTTGGCGCTTTACGAGAGAAACTGAAGGGGACTTGATAACTATCCATTATTTGCAGCCACGCATTCTCTGCACTCTGAAAAATCTAAACAGATACGTACATTAACATTGTTTTCAATCAAATCGTGTTTGCTTCCAAAGAAGTTATTTGTGATGGTAATGCATCTAAACCATTCTGTTCAAAGTCTTCGACCCATCTCCCACGTTCATCGTAATCGTTCTCTTATTAGTCATTATAAGAGGGATAAGATGGTTGTGGTGGTGATAGACTCTTCAGAGGTGGCAATCGCAGTGGAATATTGGAACTGGTTATCTAGCAAATTACATCCTGGTCTGGATTTTAATGGAACAAGACATTCTCAGATTTTACTACCAGATGGTCTTTGGAGACGGAGACTATGTGCACTTCTTGTCGTTAAACCAAGTAAAATGATTTATGAAATGGGTAGGGTAGCAGAAAATATAGCCGGAAAGGCTATTTCAGTAGCAGCACCCAAAATTACTTTTACTCATTAAAAAGACAAATTTATGGTAAAATACTTTTGATAAGAGTATCGAGAATAATATATAGTACTAATTTAAGAGAAAAATAAAAAACCTTTTACCCTTTTAAGTTTTTGTTAATATTTTCATTTATTTTTTTTGAAAACTTTTAAAAATATTTTCAATAAAAAGGAGAAATAGTTTTTGATAAAAATGAAAGCCTATATTACTCATTAATTTTTGTTAAACATTGTTTTGAGAAACTTCAAAACTAAAAAAAAAAAAGTTATATTAGCAAAAATGGTATAAAAGTATTTGAAATGAAAGCTAAAAGCCTTTTACTTTTGTATTTTTATTGAAAAAAATGATATTTTGCGAGCTTTCCTTTTAATTTTTATTAAAAACACTTTTATTCTTATTATTTTTTATATCATCGAGGAGATAATTTTTTCCTTAAAAATCCCTTTATTCGTTAATTGGTTAAAGTCAAACGGTTATGCCATCAAATAGAGGAAAAATTAATAGCTACTTAATATATATAATCGATTGATGGCTCGATCCAATAGAAATAATTAGTGAAAAATCTCCATTGTTTTCAATCAAATCAATGAAAAATACAATACTTTGTTTACTTTTCTACCACACTGAATATTTTTGTCTATATAAACTGCTTTATTTCTCTTATTTGTTTATTAAAAAAGATAAGAGTTTCTTTACTAAAAAAACATGGCATCACCTGTGTGTTTCTTAACCATGCGGATGCTTTTGCTCTTTTTGCTGTCTTTGTTTCATCTTAGAGCTGCTTCTTCTTCTCCTTCCATGCAGCCTCTATGCCATGATGACGAGAGTCATGCCTTGTTGCAGCTCAAGGAAAGCCTTGTCATTAATGAGTCCGCTTCTTCTGATCCTTCTGCCTATCCTAAGGTTGCATCATGGAAAGTTAATGGAGAAAGTGGCGATTGCTGCTCATGGGATGGTGTTGAATGCGATGGGGACTCTGGTCATGTGATTGGCCTTGACCTCAGTAGCAGCTTTCTTTATGGCTCCATCGACTCCAATAGCAACCTCTTCCACCTTGTTCAGCTCAAAAGGCTGAATCTTTCTGACAACGACTTCAACAACTCTGAAATCCCTTCCGAGATTCGAAATCTCTCAAGGCTGTTTGATCTAAATCTCTCATATTCTTCCTTTTCTGGTCAGATTCCAACAGAGATCTTAGAGCTTTCCAAGTTGGTTTCCCTTGACCTGGGAGGGAATTTTTTGAAGCACCAAAAGCCTGGTCTGCAACATTTAGTACCTAAAATCATGGCAAACTTATCCTCTTTGTCATCTCTATTTCTCAGAGATTGTGGATTGCAAGGAGAGTTCCCCATGGGTATATTCCAATTACCCAACCTTCGCTTTCTTAGTATCCGGAATAATCCAAATCTCACTGGATATTTGCCGGAATTTCAGTCGGGCAGCCAGCTTGAAATATTGTTGCTTGCAGGGACGAATTTCTCTGGTCAGCTACCGGGGTCCCTTGGTAACCTCAAATCATTGAAAGAATTTGACGTGGTTGGATGTTATTTTTCAGGGGTGATACCATCTTCACTTGGTAATGCTACAAAACTGAACTATCTGCGCCTTTCTTATAATTTTTTCTCTGGGAAAATCCCTCCTTCTTTGGTCAACCTTCTTCAACTTACTTACCTGTCGCTTTCTTCCAACAATTTCAGATCTGTTACCTTAGATTGGCTTGGTAATCTAACCAATCTCAATTATGTATACTTGCAAGACACCAATTCATATGGTAACATTCCATCCTCTCTTAGAAACTTGACTCAGCTCATCGTCTTGGTGCTTGATGAAAATAAATTAACTGGTCAAATTCCATCTTGGATAGGAAACCATACCCAATTAACAGCACTATACCTTGGTGTCAACAAACTGCACGGTCCGATTCCTGAGTCTATTTATAGGCTTCAAAATCTTGAACAACTTGACCTAACACATAATCTCTTTAGTGGTACTTTGGATTTGAACCTTCTTCTTAAGTTCAGAAACCTTGTTTCACTCCAATTATCGGGTAACAATCTGTCTCTGCTTAATAGCAACAATGCTACCATTCCTCTGCCAAAACTTGAAATATTGTCGTTAAGTGGATACAATCTAGGTGAATTTCCCAGTTTCTTGCGTTATCAAAACCATTTAGAGATTTTATTTTTTTCCGATAACGAGCTTGTGGGACACATACCCAAATGGTTTATGAACATGAGTACCATAACCCTCGAGCATCTATCTCTGGCGGGCAACCTTCTGACTGGTTTTGAGCAATCCTTCGACATTCTTCCATGGAATAATCTACGCTCACTGGATCTTAGTTCAAACAAGTTCCAAGGATCCCTCCCAATTCCACCACCAGCAATCTATGAATATAACGTCTCGAACAACAAATTAAATGGAGAAATCCCAGAAGTTATTTGCAATCTGACTTCGCTTTCTGTCCTTGATTTGTCAAATAACAATTTGAGTGGCAAACTTCCGCCGTGCTTGGTTATTAAAAGCAGCACTGCTTCAGTTCTGAATCTGCGCAACAATAGTTTCAGGGGTGAGATTCCCGACACCTTCACAGGTGGCTGCTCATTGAGGATCGTTGATTTTGGTCAAAACAAACTGGTTGGGAAGATACCAAAATCATTAGCCAATTGCACCAAGCTAGAGATTCTCAATCTTGAACAAAATAAGATAAATTGCGTCTTTCCCTCTTGGTTGGGTGTTCTTCCTGATTTGAGGGTTATGATTTTGAGATCTAATGCGCTACATGGTATGATTGGGAAACCTGAAACCAACGTTGAATTTCCGAGGTTACAGATTGTTGACCTCTCCAACAACAGTTTTAAGGGTAAGTTGCCACTTGAATATTTCCGAAATTGGACTGCCATGCAAAATGTCCATAATGAGCACTTGATTTACATGCAAGCAGACATAAGTTTTCAAACATCGCATCATGTAATGGAAAATTGGTATGAGTACTCGATGACAATGACAAACAAAGGTGTGATGATCTTATATGAGAAGATCCAAGATAGTCTTACTGCTATCGATTTCTCAAGTAATGGTTTTGAAGGAGGAATCCCAGAGGTCCTCGGAGATCTCAAAGCACTTCATTTGCTCAATCTCTCCAACAACTTTCTCAGGGGTGGCATCCCTTCATCCTTGTCCAACTTGAAAGAGATTGAATCTTTGGACCTTTCTCACAACAAACTCTCGGGAGAGATTCCTGGCGAACTTGCACAGCTGACCTTCCTCGAGGTCTTTAATGTGTCTCACAATTTTCTCTCAGGTCCGATACCACGAGGAAACCAATTCGGAACATTTGACAACACTTCATTTGATGCAAATCCAGGATTGTGTGGGGAGCCGTTGTCAAAAGAATGTGGAAATGGTGAGGACTCGCCGCCAGCAGCTAAAGAAGATGAGGGCTCGGGATTTCCACTTGAATTTGGTTGGAAGGTGGTGGTGATAGGTTATGCAAGTGGATTGGTAATTGGAGTGATTCTTGGATGCGCTATGAACACAAGGAAGTATGAATGGCTGATGAAGAATTATTTTGCGAGGTGGCAATACAAAGGTCAAAATTTGAAGATTTGCCTGTGTAGAAATTGATTTCAATTATTTTCCAGCTTGTCAATTATGTTAAGATTGTATATTTTTCTTTTCCTTGTCTTCTGTTTCTTAATTTTCACTTGTAAGGATAAGAGTGATTTTCTCTTGGATGGTCTTTTAATTTCATATACTAAAAATAAGATGGTATGTTGAATAGAGAGTTTAGTTTTATTAATTTATTCTGAACAGAAGAAATTAGTTTTACTTATTTGAAAAAAAAAAAAATATTCCATCAATGAAGCGCCCAAGTCTACGTACTTTGTTTACTTTTCCTGTACTTTGTTTACTAATTTAAAAATAGAGAAAGGGCAACCTCTGAAGGTTATCAACAAACCTGAGAAAGTAAGTGTTTTTTTTTTATTATTAAAAAAAAACTTTCATACAATCAATGTGGTCTTCACTTTCTTGAATTTTTAAGTTTGTCGCTGCGTCATGTACATATATTATTTTTTAAGAAAAAAATTTATTAAAATTTTTTTCAATATATTTTTATTGCTAAAAATATTATAAATTTAAATTAAAAAGCTTACGACATGTAAGTAATTAAATAAATTAAAAATTATATGTGTTAATAAATAAATAAGTTATTAATGATAACTAAAATTAAAATTAAAAAAATCAAGAAACAGATGTAAATCAAGATATTTAATTTCACAGATAAAATATTTATCCTATTGTATTTGCTTAATCTAATTTATTCAAATATTTTTTTAATTTAATTAAATTATAATAAAAATAAACAGACATTAAATTGATTGAATAAAATAAAATAAAAAATATTATGCATAGTTATTTATATTAGAAATATTATTTAAAAAAATTCTTTTTATTTGATAAAGTTTATCTATACAAAAAAAATTAAAAAAAGAATTCTAGACCTACATGCTTGCACTTGTTATTTATTTATTTATTTTATATTTGAAAGGCATGTTCGCCCCTATTTATCTTGAAAAACGATATGCAGGCAACAACAAACGACACAACGTGTCATTTGCAAATCTAAATTTTAGCTATCATTGTGATTGGCTAAAATGTTGCAGCCACTCAGTTACTTTTCCTCGTCATAGCCAACCATATGTTTACAATTGTTGGTGATGTTGCCTTTTGTCTCAAGTCTTTTACCACCTCACTCATCATGCTAGGACCTCGCCAAACCATGTATGTTTTGATCTCTGGAGATCGATTACCTGGCCGATATTATACGACAGCCTGAGCTTATCAAGGTGCACCATTTGATAGCAGTACATCCTGGGCTGGAGGCATGTTAAAGATTTAGATGAGCTCTCAAGTTAAGATTTTATTAATATTTTTTTACTAGTTTTATATATAAAAATTCTCAACTGAAATATTAAAAAATTTTAAAAATTTACGGGGAACCTTATAATATAATATTTTAGTTTGGGTTAAAATTTCATAATTTTTGGAGAAATTTAGAAATTTGATGAAAAATCACAATTTAACTAATTTTACGTTATTGGACGTAATTTTTAATCCGACCATCAAATTGAACTTAAATTTTATGAGGGATCTTAAAATATATTGAATAAAATTTAGTTAAAATTTTAGGATGAATGGGGTTTGGTAGCGCTAACAAAAAAAAAACGTCAAATAAAAACAAAACAACTCATTAAAGGTAAAATAGTTATTTTCCATTAAAAAATAAAATAAATCAACTATTCCTTCCTTTTATATGTTGCCAACTGGAAAAAAACATAATAGGAAAAGAAAAGAAAAAGCTAGAGAGAAAAGTAAGGGGAAAACAAAAAAACAAATCCAAGGAAAACAAAATAAGAAAAAAAGTACGAGAATAACCTTGTAAATTTATAAAGTCCAACTTATAAAGCACTAATCTAAGGAAAAATCAAGTGAAGGAAGGGGAAATTGAGAGAGAAAAAAAAATTAATTACTTTGTTTTCTAGTTGACAAGAGATTGTTATTTTATTCTAGTTGAGAGGTTATTACAATATTGATTCAGATTTGATTATAGATGAATTATATTCCACAAAACATCGAAGAATGTAACTTTAATAGTGAATTTATTTTTACTTTCACTTTAATTTTATGTATTTTCAAATTTAATTTTTAATATTTTAGATAGTGTATTTGAATTAAAACTTTACTGTTAATTTTAAAAATTTATATGCATAAGGTAATAATTTATCTTAATAAAAATTTATATATTTATTTAATAACTCAGTGCAGGAAAAATTCCTAACTCTGCCCTTGAAGACAACGACTCAAAATTTAAATGAAATTGGTTGTCGAGCATAAAGTCTTTGCGGATGAGACTATTTATGTACACTGCTTGTTTATATATATATATATATATATATATATATATATATATAATTTAGAATTCAAACCTTTTAGCCTATAGGAAAAAGTTATGGCTCAAGATATATTATTTTTATCACAAAACACATAATGGTCATGGCCAATTCTTAGCCCATTTCCATCCATCTATGATGGGCTTGGTAGAACACTCGAGCCCAGGTATCGAGGTGGGCTCAAGCTAATGCTCGGGTTCTAGCGTCCACTAAGCACCATCTAGCGGTCTCGAGAGGCAACCCAATCCTAGGTGTTAGGTGTCGGCCCAGCACCTTGGGATGGGCTCAAGTGGGGCCTTAGATGCACCACCCCAGCTCATCCCTAAAGGGTGTGTCTTGTTAGGTCTTGATTTTTTTTTTTTTATGCCCAAAAACATGTTTTGAGTTTTTTTTTCTTATTAATAATTGTGTAAGAGATCTCATCTCTCATTAATATTTATTAATGCTTGTATAAGAAATTTTTATATTAATACTCATTAATGCTTATGTAAGAAATATCATCTTTCATTAATGTTTAATAATGCTTGTATAAGAGGTATCCTCTTTCATTAATATTCATTAATGCTTGTGTAAAAGATCTTTACCCTTAATAAATGTTATCATAGTAAAATTACTCTTTAGCCCCTTCATCCAAGGAAAAGATAAGGTTCAAAAACTATAAATACCCCTTAAACAACTCAATTCTAAGAATTTAATTCTTTTTAGTCTATTTATTACATCTTTTTATATATATATATATATATATATATATATAAATTTATAGAATTTATTATTAAAAGGCCCTCAAACACTCTAAAATAGAACTTTTCGCAAGTAATTCAAAGGTATTCATTAATATAATTTTTCTTATACTTGAGAAGGGAATTATTAAAGAAATACTTGATGAACTCATAATTTAACAACTAATATATTTGATTTTAACACTTCATCAAATAGAAAACCCATACATTAACCATTCTAAAATTTTGAAAAATTTAAAACCTTTTAATCATTAAAAAAGAAGAAGTTTTCAATATACTTATGATAAAAATATAGATAATAATAATATTTTAGAAAAAATTAAAACCTTTTTCTCATTTAAGTTTTGGTTACTATTCTAATTTAATTTTTTTACAACTTATAAGAATATTTTTAGCTTATAGAGGATTATGATATGTTGTTAAATATTGTATTTGATTTTTAAATATAAATCAATCAATTATTAAATTGATAATAAATTAATTATTTAATTTATAGAAAAACCTAAAAAATTATATAAACAGCAAAATATAGATGATTGCGGTGGAATTTAATAAAACAAGACAAAGACTTACTTTTCCAGTACCAGGAATAATAATAATAACATCTTTGCTTAGTTGGACTTTGAATGAAATTGAAAGTAGTGCAAAAGGTAATTCAAGACGGAGACTTGGAGTTGGGAAAATTACTTTTCCAGTACCAGGAATAATAATAGTAATTTTGCGTTTTTTTTTTTCTTAAAAAAAAAATATTTACATTCTTTGCACACTGAAAAATATTAATTGATACATCAATGAAAAGTCCCCATTGTTTTCAATCAAATTTGGTTTTCTTCACAATGAATTATTTGTGATAGTAATGTTTGAAAAGTTATTTAAGGATATATATTTTTTAATAATCGTGGCTATTCTATTAAAAGTTAGAAATTATAGATGCATGGACCTAGAGTGACCTAATTAGGAGGATGATTTTAAGATTTAAAACCCCATCAACCTATCCACCAAAAACATCTAGTGCCCCACATAAAATAAATTTTGAAAAATAAATAAAATCCTTTGTTCCTGTCAACCTAACTAATCAAAACCACCATAGTGATTCCCGAAGCCTCCTCCACACCATGCCAAACCCACCAGCCTGAACCAACCAGCCCAAAACCAGCCAGACAGCAACTCCAACTGAAACCCACAATTGCCATGTCCCTTCCTCCTCCTGGTGTAGTAGGCGCGGTTCTAAATAGTCGGGTGATGATTTGACATTACTTGTTGGAGATCTAACTCAAATTATGTAAATAACTTAATAAATAGTTTTACGGGCTAGTAAAACTTAAACTAGGTCTAGATTAAAAAAAAAATATATAGAACAATCAAGATTCATTAACTTTTTAAAACTATGATAACAAAAGATCTGATTGTTAGATTGAAGCTTAAATTTTTATAAGTGATTTCTCCTGGGGCAATACTACGTTGCTGAAAGGACCATTAAGAAGACCTACTTGAATGTGATTATGCACTATTGAATTTCCACTACATTGAAGCAAATAAAAAAGGGCATTGTAATTTAGGGTTCTTTCTTAGATATGTGATGATGACCTGTGTTTGGCACAAGGCATGATGGTATTTTCAAATCATCAAATGATCAGTCCGGATGGGACATGGTGTTTGATTAAATTTATCACCACACATATTCCCACTGAAAGCAATATCCTTAAAGATATATTTGGTGCAACATCTTGAATAAAGAAACACTGCCACCACAATTTACATTTAATTCAATCAATAACACAACTTAGTGAAGAAAAGATGGATTCGTGCAGCTACCTTTACGGCTTACTTACGTTGAGCTCATCCTCAACAAAAGGACGTGTTTTTAACAGCCATCTCAACTAAATTCATTTTCAGAGCATGGAAACTTAAGGTTTGTAACGCCAACAGTTGGAATTTTGTAAACTTTGGTGTTTTCGTTTAGAGATTGAGGCAGCTCTGCCTTTGCCCAAAATCACTAAAGATATTAGGTGATTCTATCGATGGATGTACTTTATTTGAACAGCGTTAACCAAACAAAAGGAGGGTTTCTGTATAAACTCGACCACCAAAACCGAGAGATGTTGGCAATGATGTAATTCAAGTGGAAAAACATAGAAATGTTGGGAGCAAGGATGGAGATGATTTCATAGGCAATTGCACTAGTTTTTAATGCCATGCACAATTCAAGAACCTATCAACTGCATGATATAGCAAGCCAGCCAAACGGTCAATATCCATAAATGATCCAGTTACCTAAGCTACAGACAATGATTGGTTTACATCAAATCAGCTCGAGCGAAAAGGAGAGAGGGGAGACATTCCGACAAATTTCAAAACATAGTTCGGTGCAATTAATCATGTTTACTCTCACCACAGTACAGATCACAAATAACAATAAATATGCATCTCTTTGAGCTAAACTATTTAATAGCTCTACCTATCTCATGCAGAAACAGAAACAGGAGCAGGCTAGCATTGTCAAGGCGAATTCTGGCAAGTTATTTCAGAGTAACGGCTGCATTTCTCAATGCAAGATACCTTTGCACATGCTCATTTGGGAGTGATCTCACGAGTTTGAAGACATCAGTATTTGCATAACGGAGGTTGGTCCTTGGATCATGGTAAGGTGCCTGCAGAAGAAGTTCGCTATGTGTAAGAGGGTCTGTAAAGAGATTGGTATACTATTCCATATTGTTTCAGATAGCATTCAAGATAGTAGCAGTTAATCATTGCATGTTCAATCTTTATTTGATGGGATGAATGGAATTGATAACATATGGTGTCTAAGTGTCAAGCTACTCAAGAACAGAGGATAGCTAGGCTTTTTACTTTTCAATTTTGTATATCAACATAAACATTTAACAAGGTCAGCACAATCTTGAACGCCATGCTCAATCCTGAACAATCTAAACTTCAGCACCATGGCTTCTTCCAGCTAAACAAAAGCAGACGTATTAGGAATCTAGTTGTAGGACATCCCAGGGCAGCTTCAAAGATGCGTACCAGGACATCCCAGGGCACATTTGCTTCATCAAAGTTGCAAGATTACATGTTAAATCTGGTCAAACAAATCTATCTTAGAATTTTTCCCCAACCACTAACTTCCAGTTTTCACATTTCTAACAAGCAATAGAGTACTCGGATGTAATTCATCCTCAGAATATTGCTACAAATATGATGCGACATGTAATGACATAATAAAGAACATTGCCAAGCAGGAAACAGGAACCAGTTCTTAGTCTGAGTTATGCAATTGTTGGAACTCTACCTCCATCCTCAATTTCATCAAGACAATAAGCTTGTACGGATGTAAACAAGCTCAAGCTCAAGCAAATTATAAGTGATGAGTTCAAAAACTAAGAGACAGAGTAGCTCAACCAAATTATGGCAATGCATAATATGAAGAATGATGGACAGCTCATAATAATCTTCTCACTCTAAAAGAAAGTTGATGAGGTACTTAGATGATGCAAATTGATCGGAAAGCCTCCTTCAAGTTACAGGATTATATTTAGGTTAGATGAAGCCAAACAAATCTAGCCTACAATTGTTTTTTCTCAACCAATAGTTTGTAGTGTCCAAATTTGAACTGGCAATAGGACAACCAAGTTGTTTATCCACAGCAACAAATAAGTTCATGATATTCAAAACCCAAAAAAGATTCACCATGCAACTAACAAAAAAAAATGCCAAGGCCAATGAAGTCAAGTAAAAGAAACATTTGAAACTTTAATCCTCAATTCCATTGAACAAGCTAAAGAACATTTGAAACTTTAATCCTAATCCTCAATGACAGCAGGTGTATCTTAGCTGAATAGCAGGCAAGGAATAAAATGCAGATTATCATTAACAGCTGATGATATCTCTCAATTTGAGACCACCAAATACTCAACAAGCAAGGTTTTGACACACAAAGTAGCTCTTCCTCCCGACACTCAAAATAAAAAGGACTTCAGAAGGATATGAGTCAACTGATGAAAATAACCAGTGATGACACTCAAAGACATTTCTAAATTTCAATCCATTAAAATTTAAATCTAATGTCAGTGATTGACTCATTCATTCATGATCTGATTTATATGACATTTTCAAGTTGGCCGCATTATTCGCAATGAGCTAGAAATAATGATGAATTTCATTGCCAATTCAAGCACTAAACACATCTCAACAGAAACATGCACCTCAAATCCTGTAATATCGCATATTCTCAAAGGTGGGTGCATGGAGGGTGGTGACTCAATATTAACATCTGCAAGAGGGGGAAAAAAACAGCAAAGGTAATTTAACCTCTTATCAAGCCTAGCCTAATATCAAATTTATCAATACAAAAAACAAAAACCTTAAAATAGAAAAATAAAAAAACAACCATCTGCAGAAACATGTTAAAAAATCCAACTTAAACCATGCAATTTATTTGTTGAACAACGGGCAGAACACAAGAATCCCCTATAAAACCCCATGGTGCTACCATTGTACAAAATAATCACCATTACATTTTTCCTTCAAATTTCACCTTTTGTGGGCCCAGGAACCCACAAATACTGAAACAATGGAATGCTAATGCAATAAATAATGGCTTCCCTTTCTTCATCCAAAAAAAATCACCAAAGGATAACTTTTTCAGCTATATATCAAACAAATCACAACCAGACTTCGAATTAAAGTAATAAAAAAAAAAAAGAGAAGCTAGGAAATGGCGGAGGTTGTTCTTAAATGAGGAGCTTACAGTTGGGTTCATCTGGAGGGCAATTCTGATAATTTTCAGCCTGAAGAATCTGCTTAAGGTGTTTCCAACGGCCTCTTGGTTGTCCCTTTGGGTATTTCTCATATATCTGTATCCTCTTGAAACTGAAGTGTGTTGGCAACACCAGCTCTGCATTTATCAACTCTGCTTCCATCTTCTTCCTCTTCTATATCTAAAAAGCAAAAAATACCACTCAATTCAATGATTTATTCCTTATAGATCAAATTTAAAAGAATAGAAACTAGATAAAAAAGAGTAAAAATTTAAAGAAAAGAAACATAATCTAAGATTATAAATATAAAAAACTGAAAAAGAGTATAAAAACAACTACAAAAAAAAAACAGGAATTTCATCCGAAACCCAACAAAAAGAAAGGGCAAACGAACCTCTCAGTTCAGAATCCCCTGTTGCTCGAACTGGGCACGACACTAAACGGACAAATAATCTCCCCTTTATAGTTTCATAGAAAATCTCAATTTAGTAACCGACTATGAACTGATCTTCGATTAGATCCCAAACTATCAATGTTTTCAATTAGGTCCCTAATGCATCAGGAAAGTGCGAATTTTGCTTAAAGCAGGGTTATTTTATTACCCAACGAGTTAGAGCGTGTTTGGCAGTGTGGTAGCGGTTGCTTTTCAAATAGCTTTTCGTGCCGAAATACATGTAAATGATGTTTTTTTATTTTTTAAAAATCATTTTTGACATCAGCACATCAAAACGATCCAAAAAGTACAACCGTAACTTAATTTTAGTAAAAAAAAAAAAAAAAAAAAATTTGAAATTTGTCAAAACGCAGTTACAAACGCAGAAACAAACACTTCCTTAGATTTCCAAGCCAGATCTCTTGAGTTCCACCTTTTCTTAATTTTAATTTTAAATACCTGAGTTTTCGTTTAAAAATATTTAATATATAGTGATAGGGCTACAAAATTAAGCCCAAATAATAGGAGTAAAAGAAAGCCCAACCAGGAAGCAAAGAAAGAATAAAAAAAGAGGGCCCCACAGGGCAGCAAAGAAGAAAGGAAAAGAAGAAGATAGATGACCCAATCGGGTAGAAAAAGAAAAAAAGAAATGAAGGAAAAGAAAAGGCCCAAACGGAGAGGAGAAGGGCATTGTCAAGGAGTATAACCTGGGCTCAAAACCAAGCCCAACATCTTTGTGTTAATGGTGTTGACGTGTGTTTGACGATTTCCTTTATTTTTTTATTACTGTTAATTTAATTCTTACCATTTTAATTATAGCTTGAACATGTGACTTTTCTCAACCCAACCTTACAGTGTATTTCCTCGTTTGATTTACTCTAACTAATGTAATTTTGCTTAGAATCCTCGATCGATTTAAATACAATAGATATTCTTATAGCATGCTTTAATATCCCATTGAATTATGTTTAACTCCTAAGCTTCTCTACCACTTCGATAAAGAATTATTGAAGCGATAAAAAAAGAAATTTGTTTCTTCAGTTTAATTGGCAATGAATGCAACATTACTATGAAAATCCCTTCACCATATTATTTTTAGATCAATTGATTAATGATAATATTTTACATGTATCCCACATCACAAGTTTGTGTGACATCTTGCGATGGAATTTAATGAAACGAGACAAAGACTTGGTTAGACTTTGAATGAAATTGAAAGTAGTGCAAAAGGTCAATGAAGATGGAGACTGCTAATATCAATAATAATAATAATAATAAAATCAGAAAAATGATTTAGCCATCAACTAAGGGCTGTTTGGTAACTAACATTTCCTCCACCTCTTATAAATAATGGATACAAAAAGACCAAAATAGAAGGTTGGTAAGCTGCTTTCCTTTTTTTTTTTATTATTATTATTGTATTGGCAGCAATAACAATAGTAGCAGAGAGAGTATTTTGGTAGCATCAAAAACAGAGGAAGACTTTTTATAGAGAGAGAGAGAGAGAGAAGACGTGAATATCATGAACACAACATCATTCTACACGTGACTTTTGAGTCTCGTACGTGCAGTCCGGTTCAAGAGAATTCATGAATTGTGAAAGCAAAATATATTTTTTTTTCTTTTTCTTTTTCAGTGAGTCTGAACAGAATCCTGATAATGGTCAGAGATTCCAAGTCGAAAATTATTCGGACACATTATTCGGACAAGGTGGGAATGCTGGGGTCCCTGTCCAGCAAAACCAAATTGAACGAAAAGTGTAGTAACCTTTTTTTAAAAAATCAGAAATGGCATGGCCACTCAACTGGGCTATTTTGGTAACTAACATTTCCTTTGCCCTTTTTAAATAGTGGATACAGAAAAAACGATATAGAAAGTTTGGTGAGCGCTTTCCTATTTTATTTTATTATTAGCTATATTTATAGTTATTAAATCCGGTTTGAGAATTGATCCGATTAAGGGATCTAGTCCTGGATCGCATAGATTGACCTAGATCAATCCACAAAAATTTTAAAAAATATATTTGAGGTTTTAATATCTCAAATGAAAAAAATAAAAACAATTTATGTGTATGTAAGCTATATATTTTTGTAAATAATAAAGTTTAAAAGATGATTTTCAAAGATTTTTTTTATCCTATATTAGAAAGATACTATCTTCTTTTTTTAAGTTGAAGTATTTAAATAAAAAAAAATTCTCCTACATTGAAAAAGTACAACTTTCTTGTGAATATAAAATATATATACTAATGGACTTCCAATACAATATTGAAAAAATAAAACATTTCTCTAGTGTTTATTAGTGAACTTTGATATGGGCTAGTAACTAATAAAAAAAAAGTAGTAGGCTCGTATGCATAAGATTGGGTTGAGATAAAGAAAAACCTTTGATGCCTTAGCTTTTGTCTTTGATAGTAATTTTTTTTTACCCTTCAAATAAAACTACTATTTTAGATGCTTTGTTTTGGGGAGCACCCACCCAAAAAAAATGTGAAGCTAGGGGTTTGTACATTAATTTTCTATCTTGTTAGGGAAAAAAATAGTTTATTTTGGGAGCACCAAACCATGAATTTTTTTTTTCTTGTTGTAGATAAATATGTTAGTCTTGGTATTTATAAATAGATTTTCTTATTTATAAAAAAAGATGAGTCTTTATCGGGTTACAACGGGTCATGCAGGTCCTTGATTGACCTGGCAGGTCACTCGAGTCTCCCCGAGCCAAATACAACCCTGATTGTCTTATTTTTTTGACTGGACCAAGGCTCTAAGTAGCTCAAGTTATGAGTCAACCAGTTAAGCCAATCATTATAACTATGGATATAATTTATCAAATAATGAAAGAAACTTCAAAATAAAATATGGATTTTTCATGGTTGTATCATGGCTAGGCTAATGAAGTGATTGAGCTAGTCTCTATTTGATGGACTTTGTAATAACCCAATTTTGGATTCTCCAAAATTTTCTTGTATGTTATTTTATTTTTTATTTTTATTCAAAAAAATAAAAAAAATTAAGAAAAAAGTTTAAAATTCAAAAATATATTTTTCTCACGTCAACCACCTTTTTGCCATAAAAAAAACAAGTTCAATGGGTCAATACGAGTCAAATCGTGTCAATTAGGACAAAAAATAAGTTTCAAGCCATTTCGGGTCAAAATTGTCATTTTCGATGAAAAATCGATCCCACTAGCCAATATAGGTCAAACTATGTCAATCAGAGTAAAAAAATGAGTTTTAGGCCGTTTTGGTTCAAAACCATCATTTTCAGTCAAAACTGTGTTCATCGAGTCAATACAAGTCAAACCATGTCAATTGGGATGAGTTTCAAGTCATTTAGGGTTAAAACTGTTATTTAGGTCGAAATCAGGTCCACCGGGTTGATACTGGTTGAAAAATATTTTTTAGTGTTTGAAATTAATTTTCGATAATCAAAATTGATTTTTTAGCGGTTGAAACAAGGTTTTCTAATACTGATTTGAGTTTTTAGTTTTACCTGTGTGTGTGTGTGTGTGTGTGTATAATAAAACAAAAATTAATAATACAAAAGTTTTTTTTTTTCAATAGAGCAGTTGGTGCAAGTGAAAATTTTCTTCAAGGCGGCTCCATGTTTCTTGTCGTGTTTCATTAACATAAATGTTGTGCCTCCAGTTAATACAAATGTTAATAACTCAAAGATATTGTCGATGTTTTTTTAGTTTTACTTTGCGCTAGTAAGATATTGATTTTTTAAAAAACAACTAAAAAAAACACCAAAAATATCCTAATTGTTAGATCTAATAGTATTAGTTATGAACCCTTGATTGAATCTAATTTAATACGGCTTACCACACTAGATTAAAACCCAAATCCATCTCAACCCTTAAAAAATGTGTCATTTGATCCTATCTTGCCATGTCACTCGGTGTACCAAGCATCCAATACATCTTATCACACCAAAAGCAAGTATCTATCAATTAGGACCTTTAAATCAATTTTTAGATCAAGCAAACCGTAGCCAAAAGATCAATTTAGAAGTGATCAGCAGTCCACAAGCTCCAAGTGCACTGGACTACCATGCTCGCATCCTCACCTTAGCAAACCTCATAGACTCTTTCTCCTTTAACCGACGATTCTCTCTCTCCTTAAATCTCCTAACTTCAGTCACCTCAAGTCGTTAAACAACCACATAAAGGCTCATCTTTTCCTTGCAAGTAAACCCCAACTAGTTTTCATCAACTTTGTTGCTTAATATTTCCAAAAAGGTCTTGATATCTTCGGCCACTCGAAGCTTCAAATCATCAATCTCTCTCATCAACCATCAATGATCACCACCATAATCATCAAAATCTTCTCATCGAGATATACCAGAATCTGCCCCTTTTGGCTTGGAATCTCACCGAAAATTCCCCCTTCAATAGTGGTTGTACGCGAGCTACACGCGCCACCAAGGATATTTTTTTCATTTCCGGGGAAGTTCAAGAGTTTTTTCTCTTTTTTTCTCATATAGTGGCACTCATGTAATTTTAGGGACTTTTAGGATATTTTATTTGTTTTTTATACATGTATATATATATAATATATATATATATATATATATTTTTTTTGTAGTATACCCAAAATAAATATAAAGAAGAATGACGATGCAAGTCCAACACCTATTTTATCCCGTCATCGTGCCAGAGTTTAAAGCCTAATTCTCAAATATGGGTTATGCCTATTTTTAGCAATTCCAACATAATCTTTCTTTTCATGAATGAATATTATTCGTCAACTCATCATTTTTTTTTTAAAAAGACAGATGTTAAAAGTTTTTTTTTTTAAAAAAATATGATGTCCATTGTTTTTGTTTTTGTTTGCAACTTGGAAGTTACTCTCCTTTTTAGGGTTAAACGTCAACATTTCAACGAGTCCTATAATTTTAAGGACTGATTTAATTTTTAATGTGTCTCCTATAAAAATTATTTTTAAATTTTTAGGGACCGACATTAACCCTAAAAAAAAATTGCAAATAAGCTCAACATATTATAGCATTTGAATAAACTAAACATAAACATAAACATAAATAAAGGTAACCTTTCACTTGAAAAGATGATTTAAGAGTGGTGTCTACTTTTCTTTAATCATAATTAACCCAGTACCTAAATATCTGAGACTAGTGTCTAATTTGGAACTTCTAGTTCCCTCAAATTACTAGATGGTCCAATAAAATCTTCATTTCCCAATTAATTTTTTGTTAATAAAAAAAATTTAGAGCTACCGAGCAACGTCGTGTATCGACAGACTTAACAGGAGGCTAGACGTTCATCTAAAATAACAGGAGAGCCTCCAAATATAAGAGAAGTGTAATGTGTATAAAAGAAAATGCACAAAGAGAGATGCATGGAGAGGAAGAGTTTATGGCCTAGGCCTATAATGGTAGAGTATCATGACTGGTTATTGACGACTTTTTATGACATAACTAGCTTTTAAGGCCAATAATGTAAATGTATATTTTCAACTTTCAATAGCTAAGTTGAGCTTGACCAATAATGAAATTTGGATTTTTCCAAGTAATTTAGTATATTTTATACACTCAGTGCTTGGACTCTTTTTCATAAAGAAGGAGATGTATCATTGATGAAGAAAATTTTGTGCTAACATTGGCTAGCCATGGTGGCTTCATTTATTATTGTGTCATACCATGATTGTTTTGCTATGAGTGCTAATGGTTAAAATATTAGTGATGGGCAATGTTATTGTTATAAAAAATGATGTTATGCATAATAAAGGTTATGTATGCATAGAAAATTGTGCGCATGAAAAGTTTGTGCTCACCATTCTTAAAAACCTAAAAACAAATACATAGAAAGGTGTATCAGGACAAGATTGAATAAACAAACTTGATGTTGGAGTAGAAAATTCCAGCCATAGAAAGAATTTTTTTTTTTAAAAAATTTATGTGTATCATCAATGACAATAGTAGTAAAGACTATTTATGTGCACTCCTTACTTCTCCACTAGACTAATGTTAAGAATAAAAAAATTCTTATTTAAAAATTAAATCTTTTACTCATTAAGAAAAGGAAATCCATACATTACTAGAGATTTTTAAAATTAAAACCTTTTACTTGTTAAATAGAAAAAAATTATCAAAATACTTTTGGTAAAAGTATCAACAGCAACAACAACAACAACAACAACAACAACAATAATAGTTTAGAAAAACTTAAAACCTTTTACTCATTTACACTACTAGAAAATTGATAAATACAAATGAAAATACTGACAAAATATTTTTGTCAGTAAATTATAATGAATTTTACTGATAAAAATATTCTCTCGGTATATACCGATGAAATTACAGTGGAAAAAAATAATTAAAACAAAGCCAAAAAGTACAATGACATGTATTTTATACCAAAAAAAATTAATGATGATATAATATCGTCAATAAATCCGTTTGTAAACTCATTGGTAAATTGTTCACTTTTCCCTGATACTGTTAATCATATCAATTACAAAAGAAATTACCAACGGAATTTTCCATTAGTATTTTTCATAGAACTCTGGAATTGTTCACTTCTTAATTACAATATTAATTACTGTTCTTTATAGATGAAATCGCAGACAGATTGAAAAGTTATCAGTGTTATTTGACAGGTTTCTGAAGATTTTTGATTAAATTGAATATTACAGATGGAATTATCGACAGATTGAAAAGTCATTGGTGATATTTGGCGATTTTTAAAAATTCTTGATTAAATTAAAAATTACAAACAGAATCATTGATGAAATGATTAAAAATATAAATATTTAATTATTCATCGGTAAAATGCTCTATTAAAAAAACTATAATCCCTCATTTCACAACAAATAAGCCTCTTCTTCCTCTTATGTAAAAAACATCAACATCCATTTCTTTCTTTCTTTCTTTCTCTTCTCTTCTCTTCTCTTCTCCTCCACACTCACGTATGTCTTTTTCTCTTTTCTTCTTCTCTTCTCAGTTTTTTTAATTAACATTCTTCATGAATTTATTTATTTTTCTCTTCTCAACTTCACTTACAACTACATTAAGATAATATTTTTTTATTTTTTCTTCATTATATATTTTTTACTTTTAAATTTTTTTGTTCTTAATAATTGTATGAATGTCGTTGTAGGACTTTTTTTGTTGATATGAGATGAATTGTTAGTTGATTTATTTATAGGATTTTTAAATTCTTAGTAATCGCAACTTTATTTTTTTCATTTGAAGTTATTTTTAGTTGATTTATTTATTTGTTGTAGTTGTTATTTTCTTTTGTTATTTATTTGTTGCAAATTTGTTTGAGTTGATTTTTTTTCCATGCAACTTAGTTCTGAGTATTATGGAGTGTTGATTTATATTAGTTTAATTATTTTCTAGTTTTGTTAAATAGATTTTTTTTTTTAAAAATATTTTTAAATAATCACCGATGGAATTGCATACAGTATTTTTGTCGGTTTTATGATAAACTCTCGAGAGAAATACCGACGGAATGAAGTGGGTAAATTTTTTTAGCGTGTTTTTCACATCAATAAATCTATCAGTAATAATATTTTTTTATTACTGAAAAAAAATACCGATGAAAGATTCACTGATGAAGCATTTCTGTATGTGATCCCATCAGAAAATTAATTGCCAACGAAATGATAGTACAAATACTGATGGAAAATTCCGTTGGTAAATGTAAAATTCTGGTAGTGTTAAGTTTATTTACTATTCTCATTTACTTGTTTTTTGGACAACTTTTAAAAATATTTTCAATAAAAAAAGAGAAACATTTTTTATATTAAAATGATGTTTTTTTTTTTTTCAATGACTACAAGACACAAGCCTGGTACACTACAATACCATCATAGAACAATCACTCATTAAAATCATTAAATTAAAATTAAAATTAAATTAAAAAATCTTATAGATAAGGGATTTTTTATTGTTGAATTGCATTGTGCATTGTGGCATGTGAGTAATTTTTATTGTGGATTGTAATTTTTTTGTCCTTTTTTTACCCAGATCATAAAAAAAAACTTCACTTAAATTCATTTTTCTACATTGCGTTGGCTTGGAAATATACCTTATACCTTATTTTGGTTTACGTTTTATTTATATATCGAGATGTCTATAAAATCTTATGACATTGGATTGATGCTTAATTTTGCAAAAACAATTTTGGTTTTAATGGCTAAAAAAAACTAAAATTCAAGGACTAAATTTGTGAATGAGGCAAAGAATGATTTTTTTGTTTAAACCAATGTTTGTCTAGTGCGTTTTTAATTAGGATTTTATGGCTTAAGAGTTTGGCAAATTTGTTTTTGGTCCATATAGTTTGGCACATTTTTTTTTGTCTAAAACATCATTTTATTCATTTTTCGGTTTTGTGATTGGGTGAGAATAAAGCAACTTGTTGAAAAATGGTGAATGAGAGAGAAAGTACTTGGTTGGCCATATTTTGGTGATAAAAAAATCATTCTTGGTGTCAACAAGTTTCATTTGATGATAGGTATTCTATTGAGGTGTTTTACCCTTTAACTTGTTGAAAAAAGTAGAAATAGGGTTTAAAGAGAAATTTCTTTTGATTTGATTTTATATTTTTTATGACCATTTTAGGAGTGTGTTGAGTTCATAGGCTGGTTTATTGGCATTATACATATATTTATTAGTGTTTTTAAATAAAATTTTTTTATCCTCTATCAACGTGTGTGGCTTTTTTATTTATTTATTAATGGGCTGGCTGTCTAGGTCCTTTTCTAACTTTAATTTATTTATTTAGATTTTTAATTAAAATGGAGTAATTAAACATGTGTGGGATGCTTGACCTAGTGGGTATTTAATTTTAACTAAGATTAAATTAAATAAATAAATTTAAAAAAGTTTTCTTCTTCTTTTTCAATAAAACATAGTTTATTTTTGATTTGGTTTTCGAATAAGATTGCAAATTATTTTCTAATTTTAGTGGGCATTCGTTTTGTGCAACCCTACATAATATATATTTTTTGCTTTAATTTTATTTAATCACTTTTTAGAGTGTTTGTTTTTCATTTTTGTTTAATTAAATAAAGTATTTGTTCCAAAATTAAAGTTATTAACCCCAAACTAGGTCCATGACCTGTTTTGAAAGATCAAATATCTTGATCTAAATCTACCTCTCAACTTTTCATCTTAGTCTTTAGTTAGTGTTAACAACTCTTTTTTGTATTTATTGGTATATATGATTTTTTGATTTATTTAATTAAATGTATACATCAACCTTTTGATTTTCAATTAAAACTTGTTCTTAATGTCAAAAAATATATTGAAAACCCCTGCACATTCATTTTTTCATAAAAAACTTTTGATTCGGCTTGCAACAATAAAGCATGAATTTCAACTTTTTTGTGAAACCCTTTTCGGCTTTGATTTTGTCTTATTTTAACATGGCTTCTTGTTTTATTTTTTAATTACATTAGTTGGTATCATATCCCAACTATTCATAGTGAATAATTATTGTGTGATGTTGAATAACCATAACTGAAAGAGATAGTCGCAAATAGAACATACTTTTGTTAAAGAGGATGATGATGTTCTCTCTCGGAAAGAAACATATATGAACTAATAATAAAAGACATATAAAAGCAAATTACATAATTACCATGTTAGTTAACAGTGAAAAAATTGCAAAGGCAAGTTAAAGAATTATTTTGTCAATTAGAAAAGATAAAGAAAAAAAAGTTGAAGGATCATAAAGAGAGTAATCACAAACGCATAAGCAGATGAGACAACTTCTTAATTGAGATAAGTATCATATAGATTTTGGTGATTTAATTTATGATGAAATAAATGTGGATTGATATTCTTGATCAATTTATTATATTTATTTTGATAATAATTATGTTGATAATGATAACATAAACAATGATAATAATTGTAATGATGATGTGATCTATGATGTCCTTATTACTCTAGAAGCTAATGAAAGATAAATAATTGCTAATTGTTATGCAAATTTTAATATGAAGGGATTGAAATTAAAATCTAAGATTATTATACACTTGAAGGAAAGAAAGAAAATGGATTGAAAAGTCTTGACTAAACATTCACGAGATTGAGGCAAGAAAAATATGAACTCAAGGACAAATTCTTTTCAACATGTTAGGAAAAAAATATTTGTTTCTTTAGCTATTATTATTCCTATTTAGTTTTAAAAAAATATTTTTCTTTTGTGGTGTTTTTATTATACTTAATTTCAATTAGGAATTTTATTTTTTATAATTCAATTCAGGTCTAACATTAGAATAAATAGGGTTGCTTAACTTACATTTCAAGAGACTATCTAAAAAGAAATATTTAATAATAAAATTTTGAATTAAATTTGTGCATGGTAATTTTATTCAACAAAATTAGATATTATTTATATTTGTTATTTTTCCATATTGTTTCATATGCATCAAGAATGCACTTGATCTGTACGAGGACAAACAGTGCAGTATTATTTGTTTTGCATTTATATCTTACTAACCATATCCCATGTTAATAGGTGATATGGGCCCTTGTCTATTCCACACCTTGCTCTGGAATTCACCGAAACAAGACAATACATAGACTTCCAGTAGCGCCAAAGTCTTCCGACAATGGCCTAGACTACTTTAATTTTCCAACAAGACAATGGAATAGACTGAATATTTTTGTCTATATAAACTGCTTTATTTCACTTCTTTGCTTATTATGAAAAAATAAAGATTATCTACTAAAAACAATCCCAGCATCTGTCCGTTTCTTAACTATGCGAATGCTTTTGCTCTTTTTACTCTCGTTTTTTCATCATAGAGCTTGTCACTCTTCTCCTTCCATGCAGCCGCGATGCCAAGCTGAGGAGGGTAATGCCTTGTTACAGTTCAAGGAAAGCCTTGTCATTCATAGGTCCGCTTCTTCTGATCCTTCTGCTTATCCGAAGGTTGCATCATGGAAAGTTGATGGAGAAAGCGGTGATTGCTGCTCATGGGATGGTGTTGAATGCGATAGGGACTCTGGTCATGTGATCGGCCTTGACCTCAGTAGCAGCTGCCTTTATGGCTCCATCGACTCCAATAGCAGCCTCTTCCACCTTGTTCAGCTCAGAAGGCTGAATCTTGCTGACAACGACTGATGAGGGTGAGAACGTATGATAGAACCTTAGCACTGGTTGATGTATTCTGGCGAGGAAGGTTTCAACAGAATGAGAGGTTGGAGAAGAATTATTTGAAGATTGAGAGAGAGATGAGAAACAGATTATTGTTCATACTAATTCACGTGTAGCTTTAGTTTGTTACAGCTGCCCTTAATATAGGCATAAAAACGGTGCGTTAAAGGAAAAGTAAACATGCATACTGTATGTTTAATAAAACGGTGCGTATTGGTTGTAACGGCATTTCTAATGGCCTTGTAACTGTTTTTCCCTCCTTTACTTCCTTAGCCAATTTCTTCTTGTAACAAGTCTCCTTCCTTCAGAACAACCTTGTCCTCAAGGTTAAAAGTTGGAAACCTCAACTGGACCTCGTCTATGAACTCCCATGTTGCTTCTGCGGGTGATAATCCTTTCCAGTGAATTAAAACTTGTGTAGCCGCTCGAGCCCCTTGTTTTACCATTCTGCGATCCATGATGATTTGAGGTTGTAGCAGAGGCTCTCTTGGATTGTCTGGTAAGCTGTGGTGCACCATCCGGTTACCCCTAGTTCTTTTCAAAAGAGAGACGTGAAAAACAGGGTGTATAGTGGATGAAGAGGGCAGGTCCAGTTTGTATGCGACTTCTCCTATCTTCTGGATGATAGTGTAGGGACCATAGTATTTAGCAGCTAGTTTGTGATGTGAATGGCTCATGGATCTCTGTTTGTAAGTTTGCATTTTTAAATAGACTAAATCGCCAACTTGCAGTACCCGATCACTTCTCTTTTTATTGGCCAGGTGCCTCATTCGGTCCTGAGCTTTGATTAAGTTGAGCTTGACTGTCTGCAACAATTGTTCCCTGGTTGTAAGGTAATGGTCTACTGCTTCCAGGGGTGAGTCTTTTGGGAAGTAGGGGATGTGTATGGGTGGGGAGAACCCATATAGTATGCTGTAGGGAGTAGTTTTCGTAGCTGTATGGAAGTTGGTGTTATACCACCATTCACACAATGCTAACCACTTGCACCATTGAGAAGGATTGTCACCTGTCATGCACCGAAGGTAGCCTTCAATACATCGATTTACCACTTCAGTTTGGCCATCCGACTGGGGATGGTATGCGGTGGAATAGTGTAGGTTGACACCTTGTAAGGCAAAGAGCTCCTTCCAAAATTTGCTAAGAAAAACTGTGTCTCGATCACTTACAATGGTGGCTGGCATTCCATGCAGTTTGTAGACCGAATCCATGAAGATTTTCGCCACTGTAGTAGCTGAATAAGGATGGGATAATGCCATAAAGTGGGCATACTTGCTGAACCGATCCACTACCACAAAGATGACTTCCTTGCCTTCTGATTTAGGGAGGCATGTTATGAAGTCCATACTGATATCGGTGAAGGGAGCTATCGGTACTGGCAGAGGTTGTAACAGCCCTGGACTCGCCACATTTTCTGATTTGTAGCGTTGACATGTAGGACACTCCCTAACATACTGCCTGATTTGTTTTTGTTGTTTTTTCCAGTAGAACATGCTAGCTACCCTTGCAGTCGTGACTGTTGAACCCGAATGTCCCCCTAAGGAAGTGTCATGGTACATGGTGATGAGTTGGTGCTGGAGTTTTGGATTGTGTCCCACCACCAGTTTGCCTTTCCTGAAGAGGTTGTTGTTGCTCCATTTATAGTGAGGATGTGTAGCTTGATCTCTCACTAGGTCTTGGATGATAGTTTGAATCCTGCTATCTTCTTGCCACGATTGCTTGATGTCTTCCAGTACAGGAGTGTCAATTGTGGATAGAGTAAGGGCGTGAAGCTCACTGCTAGAAACTCTAGAAAGAGCATCAGCTGCCACGTTTTCTTTACCACTACGAAATTCAATTTCGTAGTCAAACCCCAGTAGCTTGGTGAGCCACAATTGCTGAGAGGGAAAGGATAATTTTTGATCTAGTAAGTATTTCAAGCTGACATGGTCGGTTCTGATTTTGAAGGACCTGCCCCATAGATACTGCTTCCATTTGTGCACTGCCATGATGATTGCTAACATTTCCCTCTCGTAAGTTGATAATGATTGCTGCCTTGGCCCTAAAGCCTTGCTAATAAACGCAATTGGGTGTCCCTCTTGCATTAATACTGCGCCAATACCTGCACCTGAAGCGTCAGTTTCCACAATAAAAAGTTTGCTTAAGTCAGGTAGTGCCAGGACTGGAGGTTGCATCATTTCTTGCTTAAGAGTTTCAAAAGCCTTCGTGGCCTCTTGATCCCAGCCCACTGCATCCTTCTTTAGGAGTCTGGTAAGAGGTCGACAAATAATGCCGTAACCTTTTACAAACTTTCTATAATACCCCGTGAGCCCAAGGAATCCTCGCAGCTGTTTGATGTTCTGAGGCAGTGGCCAGTTCTTGATGGCTTTGAGCTTTTCTGGATCGGTGGCTACTCCAGCTTTAGAAATAATATGGCCGAGGTATTCCACTCTGTCATCTCCAAAAACACATTTGTTCTCCTTAGCTACCAAGTGGTGTGTTCTGAGCACTTCAAAGACAGTTTGCAAGTGTGTATGATGGTCCTTGTAAGACCTACTGTAAATCAGAATATCGTCAAAAAACACAAGAACAAATTTCCTTAAGTAAGTGCGAAACACCTCATTCATCAGACATTGGAATGTGGCCGGTGCATTTGTGAGGCCGAAGGGCATCACTAAGAATTCGTAGTGGCCATTGTGTGTCCTGAAGGCTGTCTTATGGACATCTCCTGAGTTCATGCGAATCTGATGATACCCGGAGCGTAGATCAATCTTTGAGAACACCGATGCTCCTGTCAGTTCTTCAAGTAGCTCATCAATCAGGGGAATAGGGAATTTATTTTTTATTGTCAACCTATTAAGAGCCCTGTAATCAATACAAAGTCTCCATGAAAGATCCTTCTTCTTAACCAACACCACGGGTGAAGCAAATGGGTTGTGGCTTTGTTGGACAGTTCCTGTTGCCACCATTTCTGCAATGAGACCCTCCACTGTATCTTTTTGTAGGCTAGAGTACCTGTATGGGCGAAGGTTAACAGGCTGGGCGCCTTCTTTTAAAGGAATGGTGTGGTCATGAGGACGACTAGGTGGTAAACCTGTCACAGGAACAAAGATGTCCTGATAGAGGTGAAGTAGCTGTTTCAGAGCTGCCTCTTCCTTGTCATTAAGATGTTTTCCAGTGATGGATGTCTCAGCACTCGGAGTGTCTTGAATCAACAATAAGCTGCAAAGATTGAGACCTGCAATACTAGTATTATTGCTCAATAATCCACTCATCTGTCCGAAATGGAGAGATTGTAGCCTCACTGGTTCCTCCCCCCTTAAGGTGGTTTGTTGCCCTTGCCATTCAAAACTCATCCACATGTCCTTATAGTTGCATACGATATTACCCAAAGTGGCTAACCATTGGACTCCCAGAACCATGTCACATGCTTCCAATTCCATTATAAACACATCAGCCTCACAGTGTATTCCCTGCATCTTCCACCTAAAATTTTTGCAAATAGAAGAACATAACATTCTTCCCCCATTGGCAGCTTTGACAGTTACTGGGTTGATAGGGGTTAGGATGCACTGCAGTTTGTTAGCAACCCAAATATTCATGAAATTATGGGTGCTACCTGAATCTATTAATACGAAGATGGATAATCTGTCTACCCTGCCTGTTACCTTCAGAGTATAACAGCCAGGAACTCCTTCCAGTGCATTCATGGAGATGTGTGGATCATTATCTTCCATGCCCTCTGATCCTTGCCCTGGTTCTCCTGCCATTTCTGCATCACCCTCATCATCTCCTATTAAGCATATGGAATAGAGTCTTTTTGTTCTACATTTGTGCCCTGGTGTAAACTTGTCATCACACCAAAAACATAAGCCCTTTGCTCTTCGGTCTTCCATTTCTGTGCTCCTAAAAGTTCTGGTAGGCCTTCTTGGTGGTTGACTTCCACTATGTGTTTGAGGAGTGGGCAGTAGCCCAGGTAGGGTAGAGTGTTGGGGACCTGGTTCAAGGAATTTAGTAGGTTTGTAAGGCGATTGTTGCTGATTGGATGTCTGATTATTGCCCAGAGAGGAATTTGGTGGTTTGCTAGCTTGTTTATGGGATTTTTTGTAAAGGTGTGTGTTCTCTTGTAGTCGTGACAGATTGTAGGCTTGTTTAAGGGATTTCGGTTCAAACATTTTTACCAGATTTTTTATTTCTGTCTCCAGTCCTCCAAGGAAGAAAATCAAGGCATACCTTTCATCAATCTCAGCTCTATTCCACAGCATATCGAATTCTCTGATGTAAGACTCTAGATCGCCATCCTGTTTTAAATCCTTTAACTCCTCCAAAGGCTCCTTATGACCCCCAAATCTTCCACATAACCCTTCCACATATTCTTTCCAGGTTACTATCTGCCCACCATTGCTGCGCATGAAGTTTTGATGCCAATATAGTGCCATACCATCCAAGTAATAAGAAGCCAGTTTGAGCTTCTCCGTTTCTGGAACTTCTTCTATCTCAAAATACTGGTTACATTTGTATAGCCATTTGTGGACGTCTTCTCCGTCAAAGGATGGAAAATCGCGCCTAGGTTTATGGAACTTGGAATGTCCTCCTTGTGGCCATTCATTTCTGAAATAAGCTCCTTCTTGACTGCTGCGTGGATGCTCCTGATTAGAGTTGATCTCGCCTGCAGGTATCTGTAATTTCTGTAGTAGTGTATGTTGCTGAAGTGAAATACCTGAGATAAGCTCTTCCAAACGCAGAAGGCGTGAGTCGCTAGACAATTGTTGTTGCCCCTGTTGTTCTAGCAGTTTGGCCACCTTGTCGTTCCACATGCCTTGTTCCTTGTTGGCTGTGGCTATCACCCCTTCTAGTTTCTTAATATCTTGAGACCTAGTGTCATGAGTCATTGTTTTAGAGGTCCGAAGATAAGAGCTCTGATACCACTTGATGAGGGTGAGAACGTATGATAGAACCTTAGCACTGGTTGATGTATTCTGGCGAGGAAGGTTTCAACAGAATGAGAGGTTGGAGAAGAATTATTTGAAGATTGAGAGAGAGATGAGAAACAGATTATTGTTCATACTAATTCACGTGTAGCTTTAGTTTGTTACAGCTGCCCTTAATATAGGCATAAAAACGGTGCGTTAAAGGAAAAGTAAACATGCATACTGTATGTTTAATAAAACGGTGCGTATTGGTTGCAACGGCATTTCTAATGGCCTTGTAACTGTTTTTCCCTCCTTTACTTCCTTAGCCAATTTCTTCTTGTAACAACGACTTCAACAACTCTGAAATCCCTTCTGAGATTGGAAATCTCTCAAGGCTGTTTGATCTAGATCTCTCAATGTCTGGCTTCTCGGGTCAAATTCCAGCTGAGATCTTAGAGTTCCCCATGGGTATATTCCAGTTACCCAACCTTCGCTTTCTTAGTATCCGGTATAATCCATATCTCACTGGATATTTGCCGGAATTTCAGTCGGGCAGCCAGCTTGAAATATTGTTGCTTGCAGGGACGAATTTCTCTGGTCAGCTACCGGAATCCATAGGAAACCTCAAATCTTTGACAGAGCTTGATGTGGCTGAAAGTAATTTTTCAGGGGTGATACCATCTTCACTTGGTAACCTTACGAAACTGAACTATCTAGACCTTTCTCATAACAATTTCTCTGGGAAAATCCCTTTTACTTTTGTCAACCTTCTTCAACTTACTTACCTGTCGCTTTCTTCTAATAATTTCAGTTCTGGAACCTTGCATTGGCTTTGTAATCTAACCAAACTCACTTTTGTAGGATTTAAGCGAACCAATTCATACGGTGAGATTCCATCCTGTCTTGGAAACTTGACTCAGCTCACCCAGTTAAGCCTTAATGTGAATGAATTAACTGGTCAACTTCCATCTTGGATAGGAAACCAAACCCAATTAATCTTACTGGGCCTTGGTGCCAACAAACTGCACGGTCCAATTTCAGATTCTATTTTTAGGCTTCCCAATCTTGAAACCCTTAACCTAGGAAAAAATTTATTCAGTGGCACTGTAGAATTTGGCCTTCTTAAGTCAAGAAGCCTTGTTTCCTTCCAATTATCTGACAATAATTTGTCTGTGATTGGCAACCACAATGATAGTGCTGCTCTGCAAAACATTCAAATTTTAAGTTTGAGTGGATGCAATTTATCAGGCGAGTTTCCAAGTTTCTTACATGGTCAAAATCACTTGGAGTATGTAGAACTCGGTGGAAACAAAATTGAGGGGCACATACCAACATGGTTTATGAACTTGGGCACCGAAACTCTTTGGAGTTTAGATCTCAGAGGCAACCTACTAACAGGTTTTGAGCAATCCGTTGATATTCTTCCATGGAATAATCTACGATGTCTGAGACTTTCTTTCAACAAGCTTGATGGAGCCCTTCCAATCCCACCACATTCCACCATTATTTATGAAGTCTCAGACAACCGTTTAAATGGAGAAATTCCACCAGCAATCTGCAATCTGACATCTCTTGTTATCCTCCAATTGTCAAAACAACAATTTGAGTGGCAAGCTTCCGCAATGTTTAGGAAACATAAGTAACTCTGCTTCAGTACTCGATCTACACAACAACAGCTTCAGCGGTGACATTCCTGAAGCTTTCTCAAGTGACTGCGCATTGAGGGCAATCGATTTCAGTCAAAACCAATTGGAAGGGAAGATACCAAAATCATTAGCCAATTGTCCCAAGCTAGAGATTCTCAATATCGAACAAAACAAGATAAATGATGTCTTCCCTTCATGGTTGGGTATTTTGCCAGAGTTGAGGGTTCTGATTTTGAGATCCAATAGGCTCCATGGCGTGATTGGGAAACCTAAAGCTGACTTTGAATTCCAGAGGTTGCAGATTGTTGATCTATCCGGTAATTGTTTTTTGGGTAAGTTGCCAATTGAATACTCTCGAAATTGGACTGCCATGAAAACTATCTATAAAGAACACCCGTTGTACATGCAAGTAGACGCAAGTTTTCAATTACCAGGGTATGTAATGACATATCATTTTGACTACTCAATGACAATGACCAATAAAGGTGTGGTGACAAAATATGAGAAGATCCAAGAATTTCTCACAGCTATTGATCTCTCAAGCAATCGTTTTGAAGGAGGAATTCCAGATGCCCTTGGAGATCTCAAAGAACTTCATATGCTCAATCTCTCCAACAACTTTCTCACTGGTCGCATCCCTCCATCCTTGTCCAACTTGAAAGGGCTTGAAGCTTTGGACCTTTCTCAGAACAAACTCTCGGGAGAGATTCCTGTCCAACTTGCACAGCTCACCTTCCTCGCGGTCTTTAATGTGTCTCACAATCTTCTATCAGGTCCAATACCAAGGGGAAACCAATTCGAGACATTTGACAACACTTCATTTGATGCGAATCCAGGATTGTGTGGAAAGCCTTTATCAAAAAACTGTGGAAATGTCGAGGACTCGCTGCCAGCACCTGAAGAAGATGAGGGCTCGGGATATCCACTTGAATTTGGTTGGAAGGTGGTGGTGATAGGTTATGCAACCGGGTTGGTAATTGGAGTGATTCTTGGATGCGCTATGAACACAAGGAAGTATGAATGGCTGGTGAAGAATTACTTTGTGAACAGAGGTCAAAATTTGAAGACTCGCCTGCGTAGAAATTGATTTCTAATTATTAGGATGTTTTCCAGTTTGTTGTATTATCTCGTATTCTCGTATTTCCTCTTCCTTCTCTTTTTTCTTTTTTTCCCCTTAATTTTCACTTGTAAGGTTAATAGTGAGTTTCTCTTGGATGGTCCATGTAACGTGCTAAAAATATCATGATGATGTCTTTAAAGTAATTAGTAATGTAACATATAGTATGTTGAATATTTGTGTACACTAGTAGTCTATAGTACGAATTTTAGATGAAAGAAATCTTAATATAATTCGTGCTGCTATAATATGTGACTGGAGAGTTACTGATGCATGCGTAAGATAAAGATAATAACAAATAATAAAAAATAAAATAAAATAACCAAGAATTTTAATGAGCGACTGCAAATATGAATTTTAAGTTTATGAATTTTATTTTTTCTAAATTAACAATAATAAAATCTGAGGAGGTTTACACTTAAATAAGTAAAAACTCTACCTCAACTAGAAAAAAAAATTAAAATATGAAATTACAAAGGAAAGAAGTATAAAATCCAAGAATTAACATGAAATAAAAAAATAACAAGAAAAATAACAAAAATAGCCAAAAAATAGGAGCTCGGTGCTAGATTTTCAAAATTTAAAGATCTGATGGTCGGAGTAGCAATTCCATGCGACTTAAAGGAAAATAATCTCCGTAAACTCTTGTAAAAATTTAAATGCAATCTAATGGTTGAATTAAAAGTCAAGACACTTATGAGTCGTTATTCTGGTTTGGCATAACCAGACCACTTCTTAAGCCTAGTCTTATCCCACTAGTTTATATATATATATATATATATATATATATATATATATATATATATATATCTATTAGGTCATCCATGTAATTTATCTGGAGCAAATTCTCATTTAGTTGTAGTAGATTCAAACATGACTATTCAAAATTATTTATTATCGCTAGCTTGACTACTTTAGCTGCGTGTGTCGACAACAACTAGTTTCCTTACTCTTATTAATGGTAAATTTGTTTAACATTTTTTTCTCATGTCATTGTGAGCCATGTAAGATTACTACAAGAAACAAAATAATAAAGCTATTAAATTGTCCAATAAAGGGAACCAAATCTCTTATCTAGCTAAAATCAATTTCAAAACCAACCAAGAAACCTTTTACATTTGTTTGATAACTTCAAACATGATAAAGCAATTTTAAGTCTATAATTATGCTATACATATGTTTAATAACTGGTAGAACAACAATTTAGTTCTCTGATTTTACACCAACGATTTTTTTTTTTTTTGCCGAAATCCTTATTTAAGATTAATTTTTTAGGTCTTTTATATCATAGGTAATGGGAGTATTCTAAAATCTGAAAGCCAGTGTTCGACCCGAGGTTGTTTTTCTGAGATTTTTTTATTTATTTGCTTTTTAGGCCTGAAAAGATTAATGAGACTTTCGATTTTCATTAATTATTTGATTTTCGAGGTAACCACAACTTCTGATTGATGATGGACTAAAAGCCTCAATCTTGGCTCATGAAATGGACTAATAATCTGTCATTGGCCCAAAAGCAGATTAATGATTTATAGGGCATTTTTTGAAGTTAAAAAAACATAGCTAGATTTTCTCTGATTTTTTCCTTCTTTTTGATTCTAGGGAAATAGTTTCCGATGTAAGTTATTGATCAAATATGATTATGCCCTCAATCAAAGTTAATTAAATTGGCGAGAAAGATTGATAATATGTTTCTTGGAACAAATTTGCTGTATAGAATACCAGGAGTACATGGTCAAGGGTTTAAATCTTCTAAAACCCAGCAGCTAGCTCTCATGTCAGAGTTTTAGGAAAAGAAAAAGCATTATTAGTAGAGTAAGATTTTATGATATTCAAGAAGTCAGTAGGAATAGTTATTCTCTGAGTCTATTTTGAAGAAAAAAAGATATTTAATGAAAGAAAAAAAATTAAATATGAGATTTATCAAAAGTAATAATAATATTTCTATCAACAGCATGGTTGACGTGAAGATTTCTCGTACACTGATCTTTTCATTGCCATTCTTTGGAGAGAATGGTTTCTCCCAGCACAGCACCAGCATTACTTCTTTCTTTCGAAGAGCTCTTCCTCTGCCCATTAATCACTTAATTTCCATCAGAACTGAAACTAAATTGAAAATAAGTAAAAATATTCATTATTACGAGATCTATCCATTCTTTTAAATATTGAAGCTGCTCATTATTAATTATTACATTTCCTATTTCTATCATGAACGGGTTTTTAAGGAAGAGGCTTTGAAGATTTTGGTTGTTAAACTCAACCAATTAGAGTGTTAATTTTTTTTATTTGTGGATAAAAAATATAACTTATTTAAACATAAAACCTTTTGTTTCCTATGATAATTGAATATAAAAATAATAAAAAATAAAACTCTTTACTCATGAAGAAAAACAAAACCCATGCATTAACAAAACCATAACCTTTTACACATTTAAAAAGAAAAGTTATAGTAGTAGTACTAATAATAATAATAATAATAATAATAATAATAATAATAATAATAAATTTTAGTAAAAAATTAAAAACTTTTGCTCATTTAAGTTTTTGTTAATATTCCAATTTAGTTTTTTTGACAAATTATAAAAATATTTTCTATTGAAAACATTTTTTATAAAATGAAAACCTATTACTCATTTTTTAAAATTATTTTGATAAAATATATATTTTTATTAAAAATGATATAGAACATTTGAGATAAAAACAAAAAACCTAGATTGCTAAAAATCATAGTTGTTATGGCCTGATGAATCCTCAAACATAGATTGAAGGATGTGTAGGCAAATTTACAGGAAACATCATCTGCACTTTGATGCATTTTATCCTCTGTTTTCTGAAATACGCTTAGCATACTCTGGTCACATTAATTGGTGTTCTGTCACTATAAAAGTCAACTGACAATTTTATACTAGTGTTAAGCTGCTATAAATAGATTTTAATTCAATCTAGGATAATGGAAAACTCATTAAAATGAATAAATAGTACTGTGCTAGCATAGATCTCTTAGTTATGGTTGCAGAGTCAATTTTTGTCAAAGCGGAACATGAGCTTTGTCAGTAGTAACGATTGCATTTGATTTCTGCTTTGCTGGCTTTGATGGAACAAATGTTTTAGGATTTACAACGGATCGGCAATGTCCAAAAAATCCTACAAACAAACCTATCACCCAAAACGCACGCAAATGAAATCTAACTCAAGCACTACAAAAAAACCCAACACAGCTCTCATACGGCCCCAACTGAGCAAGACAATGTCTCAAATGTCATTCGAGTTTTCTAGATTAAGAAAATGGGAAGAAAAAAGGACTTACGGGCAGAAAAGTTAGCGGATTAACTGAAATTCAGACATGTGGAGAATACTCCGAGTTTTTGTAGATCATTAACCTCCCACGAGAACATGATGGTGGTGAAGACTGGTAGTGTATGGAAGCATGTTGATGCAGTGGGCAACCATTGGTATTCAGATGTTTGAGTAGTGGTGTTTCTGTCATTAAATTATTAGCGACTAATTATAGATGATATCTTGGCAGATTTCCTCCATTAGCATTGCATTTAAGTTATGTTTAGTAGTTTAAGATGCTATAATTTGTCAGTCGGTTTTTCCAAGTTTATATTCTGCTGCCGTGACAGTCATGTATTTTATTGCTAAATGATTTGAGTTGAGCAAGGCTCTTCTTATCTGAGTAATTAATCAGTTCCTTGAGCCAATTATTTAGTTCATAACTATGAATTTCTTCTTTTTTTGGCGCTTTACGTAAGAAACTGAAGGGGAATTGATAACTATCCATTATATATATTTAGGGTTTGGATCTCCCATGTATTAAAAAAAAGGAAGGATGGCTTTCCATGGAAGCTAGATTGGCAGACAATTAACACAAAGAAAAAGGGGTCCTTTTAGCCTAGAGTGAGAGAAAGAGAAGGAAAAGTGTTACCTATAATATGCCTAGATTGGCAGACAACTAACACAAAGACAACTTTTTAGAAAATAAGATCCTCGAGATAAAAAAACATATACAAGATGCTCATGAAATTAAACCCTATATATATATAAAGGAAAATCAGCGGGGTTTTCTTAGATTTTGTTACCTAGAATATTATTCTTTCTATTTATCTCTCGAGAATCTTATTTTTTATCACCCATGTGGGATTGCCTCGTCTGAAAAACTCTTTCTCAAAATTGAATTGATATTCTTATAGCATGCTTTAATATCCCATTGAATTATTTTTAACTCCTAAGCTTCTCTACCACTTCCATAAAGAATTATTAAAGCGATAAAAAAAGAAATTTTTTTCTTCAGTTTAATTTGGCAATGAATGCAACATTACTATGAAAATCCCCTTCACCATATTATTTTTAGATCAATTGATTAACGATGATATTTTACATTTATCCCATTCAATACAGTGTTATTATGGAAATCCCCAAGGAAATTAGTTGATGGAAATTGAACTTTTTTTTTTAATTCTTCACAAAAGAAACTCTATAACTATCCATTATTCACTGAAAAATCTAAACCGATGCTTTGCCATTGAATGATTCATATGTTATTGTGACAGCAAGGCGTATTTTCTATCATCAAAACCTTTCTGTTTAAAGTCTCCAACCCATCTCCCGCGTTTATCTTAATCAATCATTGTCTCTGTAGCTGTTATTAGCCATAGAATGATAAGGAGATGGCGATGGTAATTGTTATCTTCCGCGTAGGCTATACCCTCAAGCCAACTTGGCTGACAGATCATATCACAGGTTTGTGATATACATGCAGATGAAGATATTTAATTTTATATAAAAAAATATTTATCTTATTATATTTGTTTAATCTAAAGTTGAGAATAATGGAATGTGTTGGGTTGTGCCTTAGCCAACCTTCCTATTTATATAGAAACAGCAGAATACTGCAGTAACTATAATTATTATAACATCCTATATTAGAATCATATTCTGATAGATACATGAGTAACTGTAATGATTACAACATCCTATATTATAATCATATTCTATAATATGCCCCCTCAAGCTGAGGGTGGGGGATCAACATGAAGCTTGAATCGAAAAGCAGTAAAGGATGCAACATGAAGCGGTTTAGTGAAGACATCGGCAAGTTGATCCCGAGAGGGAACAAAACGAATCTGAATTTTTTTCTTGGCAGCACGGTCACGGACAAAGTGATAATCCACTTCAACATGCTTAGTACGAGCATGGAAGATAGGATTTGCTGAGAGATAGGTAGCACCAAGATTATCACACCAAATGGTAGGGGCAGAGACTGAGGGAACCTGCAAATCTGTTAACAAGTATTGAAGTCAAATGACTTCAGTGGTACCATCAGCAAGGGCTTTATACTCAGCCTTAGTAGAGGAGCGAGCAATAATGCGTTGCTTGTCGGATTTCCAAGAAATCGGCGTCTGACCAAAAAAGACAAGATAGCCACCCGTAGACTTGCAATCATCAATACTACCAGCCCAATCTGCATCTATAAAGCCATGTAGAGCAAAAGAGGAGCCTCAAGTGATATGGAAACCATAAGATGTCATACCTTTAAGATAGCGTAAAATACGTTTGACAGTGGCCCAATGAGAATCTGTAGGAGCATGCATAAACTGACAGACTCTGTTAACAACAAAGCATATATCTAGACGGGTGAAGGTAAGATATTGAAGAGCACCCACGATTTGACGAAATCATGTAGGATCAGAGAATGAATGATCCGGTAATAAAATGACTTTCGAAGGGGAGACTGGAGTATCAACTGGTTTGCAGAAAGTCATACCAGCTCGGGTGAAGATGTCAAGAATATATTTATATTGACACAGCATTAAACCCATACTGGTAGACTGAACTTCAATACCCAGAAAGTAGTGAATAACACCTAAGTCACAAAGCTTGAACTCAGAGTTGAGTAACTGTATAAGGTGATGGAGCATAGCAGAGTTGCTACCCATGAGCAGAATATCATCAATATACACCAGGAGATAAAATATATTAGTACCATCAGATAAGATAAACAAGGAGTTGTCAACCTTGGAAGCTCGAAAATCGATGGAGAGCAAAAAATCACTTAGACGAGTGTACCATGCTCTCGGTGCCTGTTTCAAACCATACAATGATTTGTGCAATCTGCACACATGAGATGGAAGAGAAGAGTCAACGAAACCTGGAGGCTATTTCATGTAGACCTCTTCAGTAAGAACACCATTGAGGAAGGCATTATGAATATCAAGCTGATGAATCTTCCAATTTCGCGAAACCGCGATAGAGAAAACCAATTGGACAGTGGCCTGCTTAATAACTGGACTGAAGGTTTCAGAATAATCAATACCTTCCTGCTGGGTAAAACCTCTAGCAACAAGGCACGCTTTATAGCGCTCAATACTACCATCAACACGACATTTGATCCGATGTACCCATCTATTGCCAACAATGTTCATCGAAGGATGAAATGGAACCAAAGACCAAGTGCGATTTTCGTGTAAAGCGGTGATCTCATCACACATAGCATTATGCCAAACTGCATACCGGTCAGCATTAGAGAATGCAAAAGGCTCAGAAGAGGGAGAATACAGTACCCGTATAGAGGTAGAAATAGCGACAGCGGAAGCAACTAGATTAGTTGTCATCGGCTGCTGTGGTCTAAGAGTTATAGGATGTCTGCTGTGTGCTGGTGGAGACGCAGGGGAAGACGGTTGTAGCGAGGATACCTGTGGCAGCTGATAAGAAGACAAATCAACCATAAGTTGCAGACCAGCAAGAGAGGATGATAAAGAAGCAGCCTCAAGCACAAGACTGTCAGTAGAGGAGGGGCTGGAAGTAGAGATTGAAGTTGTAGGAGTGCTGGTCAGGGAGGGCCAAGCAGAGGAGGGACTAGAAAGTGCCCCAAGACCATGAGGAGAGGAGACCAATTGACGATTTGAACCTGCATCATAAGGGTTAGATAAACAAGCATGGGATGATGGCCAAGGGATGGGTGGAGGCTTTGGTTGGGTGGCTATTTGGAGTGGCAAAGCGGAGTGTTGCGGGCTGTTTGGGTGGCTAGTGAAAGTGGGTGGCGGTGGGTGGTTTAGCAAATTTGGGAGGGTGACAATAGCGGGTGGGGTGGGGGTTGTGGTGGAGACCTTTGCAATTTGTTCAGAATTATCAAATGAAAACACATGTTCATGGAAGCGGACATGACGGGAAATATAAATACGGTAAGATACAATGTCAAGACATCGATAACCAAGATGCGAGGAACTATATCCAAAAAACACACATGGAGAGGAACGAAAATCCAATTTATGATTATTATATGGACGCAGAAAAGGAAAACAGAGACACCCAAAGGTACGTAAAAAATGATAATTAGGAGACCGTTGAAATAAACAATCAAACAGAGAGCGATGGAAAAGAATAGGAGTAGGCATGCGATTTATAAGATAAACAGAGGTTTCAAAAGCATAATTCCAGAATCGAAAAGGTGCTTTACATTGCCCTAAAAGAGTAAGACCTATTTCCACAATATGCTTATGACGACACTCTACTGTTCCATTTTGTTCAAGAGTGTGGGGACAAATCAGACGATGATGAATACCAATGGTCTGAAAAAAATGTGGATAGTTTTCGGTATTCACCGCCCCAATCAGTTTGAACAGATTTTATTTTTAATGAAAATTGACATTCAACAAGAGTCTGAAATAGATGAAAAACAGAGTAAACATCAGACTTGGCAACGAGAGGATAATACCATACATATTTAGTATAAGCATCAACAAAGATAACAAAATAACGATAGCCATCTGAAGAAAAAAGAGGAGCAGGGCCCCATATATCACTAAAAATTAATTCAAGTGGAGTAGAAGTTTTGTGACCCGTAGGTCCTAAAGACAAACGCGATGATTTTCCTAAAGGACAACTTTGACATTGAAAATTAAGACATTTGTTGTTACAAATGATCTTATTTTTCGAGATTAACAATTGAAAAATACGTGAAGTAAGATGACCTAATCGACGATGCCATAAATAGGCTTGAAGAACTAACGTAACGAAAGACTTGGTCAGGGCATTAGACCATCTTTACTCTGACCTGAGAGGACTTCATGGGTGTTGAAATCCTTGACATAAAACATACGAGGGTGAAATTCAAAATAAACATTATTATCAAGATAAAATTTCTAAATAGAGAGCAGAGGTTTTGTGATTGCAGGAACATGAAGAACATTAGATAAGGTGAAAGAACGATGTGGTGTATATATTTTTGTATGACCAAGATGAGATATAGGAAGGCCCTTACCATCAACTACATGCAAATTATCATTATCAAGATACGGTTCTGAAGATTTCAAGGTGGTAAGATCAGGTGTGACGTGTTGATTGGCACCGGTATCTAGAAACCAATCAACAGAACGGGTTGAGGAGAGATTGCGCTGCACCAGGTTGGCAGTAGGTTGTTGGCCATAACCTCACTGCTGGAATTGAGGGCAATGGGGAGTTATATGGCTAAAATTCTGACACAGTTGGCAGCATGGATTCTGCCCCATGTTGCGCTGCCAAGAGCCCTGCCTATTGTCACCAAAGGAGGAGTTTTGGAAGTTGCGGTGATCAAGTCTAGAGTCAGCAAATCGGTTGCCTCTGCTGTTGGACTGGTTGGGATGCCAGCCACCGTTGAAGCGGCCCCTGCTGTGACCAGAATTGCCAAAACTCTGGCACTGCGCAGCAAGAGCAGAAGATGGAATGCTGGGTGTGGGTAGCGGAGGAGCATGTATGGCAGCAAAATATTTGTGAAGAAATTCATGTGTGAGAAGATGGCTATGAAGATCTGCATATGATAAAGGTTCAGCCTTGGTAATAAGACTGGTAACTAAGTCTTTAAACTCTCCCCGAAAACCACGAAACACATATAAATTGAAATCTTCAAGCGAAACTAGCCGACCAGCAGCGACCAATTCATCAAATAAGGCCTTCCCTTTTTGTATAAATTGAGTTACTGATTCATCACCCTGTCGAAGATCCTGAAGAGAGCCTTAAAGTTGCATAATACAAGAGTTGGAGGTGGAAGCGAGAGCTCGCTCAAGAGTGCCCCAAGCTGAACAAGAACTTTGACAGCCAACAACAAGATGCAAAACTTCCATAGATAGGGAGGAAAGAAGAGCACTTAGAATGAGTTGGTCATGTTGTTTCCAGGTTTGAAAAAGCGGATTTACTTGAAGAGAGATACCATTATGGGTAAGAACATGTGTTGATGGGCATGTGTTGGAGCCATCAACAAAACCAAAAACTCCTTGGCCTAGGAGATAAGGCAGCATCTGCATATGCCAATATAAATAATTGGTGTTTGTTAATTTAAGGGTGATGACTTGATGAGTGTGAGAAAGGGAGATAATGCTTGCGGCAGTAGAAGCAGCAGAGGCAGCAGACGTGGGCTGCAAGAGGAGGCGTTCATCAGCCATGGCAAAGGAGAATCCAGGTGGTGACGTAGCAGAGGAAAGCAGAGGAGGTGCTGCAAGAGCAGAGGGCTGCACTGTTGAAGAAGAAGAAAGCTGGACTGCTGGTGTTGTAGAATTGAAGCTGTATGTGGCGGCTGTTCCATTGAAGAAGGGAGGCTGGGAGGCTGTGAGAAAAGTAGGTTTAATTTATTTTAGGGTTTTGTGGCTCTGATACCAAGTTGAGAATAATGAAATGTGTTGGGTTGTGCCTTAGCCAACCTTCCTATTTATATAGAGGCAGCAGAACACTGCAGTAACTGTAATGATTACGACATCCTATATTAGAATCCTATATCAAAAGCATGGTTGACGTGAAGATTTCTCGTACACTGATCTTTTCATTACCATTCTTTGGAGAGAATGGTTTCTCCCAGCACAGCACCAGCATTACTTCTTTCTTTAGAAGAACTCTTCCTCTGCCCATTAATCACTTAATTTCCATCAGAACTGAAACTAAATTGAAAATAAGTAAAAATATTCATTATTACGAGATCTATCCATTCTTTTAAATATTGAAGCTGCTCATTATTAATTATTACATTTCCTATTTCTATCATGAACGGGTTTTAAGGAAGAGGCTTTGAAGATTTTGGTTGTTAAACTCAACCAATTAGAGTGTTAATTTTTTTTATTTGTGGATAAAAAATATAACTTATTCTAAACATAAAAACCTTTTGTTTCCTATGATAATTGAATATAAAAATAATAAAAAATAAAACTCTTTACTCATGAAGAAAACAAAACCCATGCATTAACAAAACTAAAACCTTTTACATATTTAAAAGAAAAAAATATCAGTAATAGTAGTAATAATAATATAAAAAATTAAAAACTTTTGCTTATTTAAGTTTTCATTAATATTCTGATTTAATTTTTTGACGAATTATAGAAATATTTTCTATTGAAAACATTTTTTTTATAAAATGAAAACCTATTACTCATTTTTTAAAATTATTTTGATAAAATTTATATTTTTATTAAAAATGATATAGAACATTTGAGATAAAAAAGAAAAACCTAGATTGCTAAAAATCATAGTTGTTATGGCATGATGAATCCTCAAACATAGATTGAAGGATGTGTAGGCAAATTTACACGAAACATCATCTACACTTTGATGTATTTTATCCTCTGTTTTCTGAAATACGCTTAGCATACTCTGATGACATTAATTGGTGTTCTGTCACTATAAAAGTCAACTGAGAATTTTCTGGCCACCTATTCTCTGCCTTTCTCCTACTAATGTTAAGCTGCTATATGTAGATTTGAATTCAAAAGGGACTCTCTTGATTAAATGATGTGTGCCATTCAATCTAGGATAATGGAAAACTCATTAAAATGAATGAATGCTGTGCTAGCATAGATCTTTTAGTTATGGTTGCAGCGTCCATTTTTGTCAATGCGAAACATGAGCTTTGTCAGAGTAACAATTGCAGTGATTTCTGCTGTGCTGGATTTGATGGAGCAAATGTTTTAGGAAGTGAAAAAAGATCAGTCTGGTGGATTTACAACGGTTCGGCAATGTTCAAAATGGAAGTTGAATTACATTAACAACTTCAAAAGTGATATGCTTCTAACTTCTGGATTCATTGAATTACATTACAAGTTCAATCATGAACCTGAACCCATCTTTCCAAAACCTCCTAAGAACAAACCTATCACCCAAAACGCACGCAAATGAAATCTAACTCAAGCACTACACAAAAAAAAAAAAAAAAAAAAAAAACCCAACACAGCTCTGATATGGCCCCAACTGAGCAAGTTGATGCAGTGGGCAACCATTGGTATTCAGATGCATGTTTGAGTAGATATCTTGGAAGATTTCTTCCATTAGCATTACATTTAAGTCATATTTAGCAGTTTGAATTGCTATATATTTGCCAGTCGGTTTTTCCAAGTTTATATTCTGCTGCTGTGACAATCATGTATTTTATTGCAGTGCTCTTTGTAAAGAAATCAACGGTCCTAATATGCTAAGTGTCAGAAGATTAGTATTTAATATTGTTAGAATGCTATTAGTATTGTTTGTTAGAAAAGAGAATTTGTTAGCATTATATTGAGTGAACATTCTCCGTGTGGTATCGTTCCAATACTGCATATATAAACTGAGGATGAGTAATATAAACACTTAAGCAAAAGTAATAGTATAACAGTGCATGAATTTCGTCTTCTGCTTCTCTATATAACATATTCATTCTCTATTCTTCTTCCTTTCTACTCTCTGATCCTTCTTCATCTCTGTTTCATTTATATATAAATATCACTGTCTATAACTCTTATGTGTTGTATATCCCCTTCCTTTAATTGATTATTCAGCCAAAGAAAAGCGAGAACACGAAGGAAACCATGTCAAGAAGGAAACTTCTCAACCACTTGCTTAAAGAATTATTAAAGTGATAAGAAAGAAACTTCTCATCCACTTGCTTAAAGAATTATTAAAGTGATAAGATGGTTGTGGTGGTGATAGACTCTTCAGATTTGGCCAATTAACTTTGGCAATCGCAGTGGAATATTGGAACAAGACGAAGACTTAGACTTTGAAAGAAATTGACAGTACTGCCAGATGGTCTTTGGAGACGGAGACTATTCATAATTGGTGAATTTGTAGATTCAATCCCTACTAGATGCATGCCAATGTGACCCCTTAATGAATATTGGAATCTCATCATCCATACATAGCAAATTAGTGTGGTATATTCATATCAGAAAATATATGAACATTAAGAAAAATATATGAATTTTTTTTTTTTTTTTTTGTGTTTATTACGAAAGAAACTGAAGGGGACTTGATAACCATCCATTATTTGCAGCCACGCATTCTCTGCACTCTGAAAAATCTAAAGAGATACGTACATTAACATTGTATTCAATCAAATCGTTTTTTCTTCCAAAGAAGTTATTTGTGATAGTAATGCAATATCTAAACCATTTTGTTCAAAGTCTTCGACCCATCTCCCACATTCATCGTAATCGTTCTCTTTTTAGTCATTATAAGAGGGATAAGATGGTTGTGGTGGTGATAGACGTCTTCAGATTTGGCCAATTAACTATGGCAATCACCTGGAATATTTGCGAATTTGGTTATTCACCATGTACGAGGATATATCCCCACTAATCATCCATGGTTGAATGGTTAAAGTACCCAACTCATAATTGGTGAATTCATAGATTCAATCCCTACTAAATGCATGCCAATGTGACCCTTTAATGAATATTGGAATCTCATCATCCATACATAACAAATTGGTGTAGTATATTTATATCATAATATATGAACATTAAGAAAAATAATACCATGGTTTTTCAGCCTTTGATTATAAAAGTGCATGGTATAAATAGAGTACTAACATGTAATAGCTAGATAGAAAATAAATAAAAAAATAAAGAGTTGTTATACAAAAAAACCCAACACCGCTTTCATACGGCCCCAACTGAGCAAGACAATGTCTCAAATGTCATTCGAGTTTTCTAGATTAAGAAAATGGCAGATTTCCTCCATTAGCATTGCATTTAAGTTATGTTTAGTAGTTTGAGATGCTATAATTTGTCAGTCGGTTTTTCCAAGTTTATATTCTGCTGCTGGAATTTTATTGCTAAATGATTTGAGTTGAGCAAGGTTCTTATGTGTTGTTTATCCCCTTCCTTTAATTGATTACGAAGGAAACCATGTCAAGAAGGAAAATCATTGTATAAACAAACTTCTCAACCACTTGCTTAAAGAATTATTAAAATGATAAAAAAGAAATCTGTTTCTTCATTCATTTATGGCAATGAATGTAAGATCTTGGCGTTATTATGAAGTTCATTCGTCATATTATTCTGAAATCATTTTCTCCATGAAAACTATGAGGGTGGAAATGTAAACAGATACGTACATTTTCATCTGAGTAATTAATCAGTTCCTTTACCCAATTATTTAGTTCATAAGCTATGAATTTCTTCTCTTTTTTTTTTGGCGCTTTACGAGAGAAACTGAAGGGGACTTGATAACTATCCATTATTTGCAGCCACGCATTCTCTGCACTCTGAAAAATCAAAACAGATACGTACATTAACATTGTTTTCAATCAAATCGTGTTTGATTCCAAAGAAGTTATTTGTGATGGTAATGGAATATCTAAACCATTCTGTTCAAAGTCTTCGACCCATCTCCCACGTTCATCGTAATCGTTCTCTTGTTAGCATTATAAGAGGGATAAGATGGTTGTGGTGGTGATATACGTCTTCAGAGATGGCCAATTATCTCTGGCAATCGTAGTGGAATATATATTGGAACTGGTTATCTAGCAAATTACATCGTGGTGTGGATTTTAATGAAACAAGACGAAGACTTGAGACTTTGAATGAAATTGACAGTAGTTGGAAACTAAGGATAACTAAGTTATTATAAGTCAAAACTTTTAAAGAATAAAAATACCATTCATATTAATTGCTTGTTGAACTGTGAATTGAGTAAAAATATCATTCATATTATTATAAGTCCAAATTCATAAATTCAAGAGTTTTATAAAATGTTCTTGATTGAAAAAAAAAATATTTTAGTGGCTAGAAATGACTTGAATGATGACTTTCTCTCTCATCACTAAAATTCAATGACTCTTCTCTCTCTTCTCTTTCTAACAAAGGATTGAAAAATAATAAAAATAATTTTTTATATCAAAATTGATTTTGTTTAAATTTTAAGGGATCTAAATTATATAATTTGTGATATTTTTAAAATTTGAATATCTAATTATATTTTTTTATATAATTCCAAGCACGTCATCTATGTTTGGTGTCTTTTTAATTTCAATTCTATTATTTCAATTTAACAATTGATTAAGAAATTGAAATTAAGGCCTTCAATTAGGATCAAAGAGCTCAAAATAAAACTTTGACAATAAAAATAAATTATAATTTGTCATTGGCCTAAAAGCAGGCTAGTGATTTATAGGGCATTTTTGAAAGTTAAAAAAACATAGCTAGATTTTCTCTGATTTTTTGGACAGTTATCTTTTCTCCATGGTACCTGTACTTTGCCATTCTTTGCAGAGAATGGTTTCTCCCAGCACAGCACCATCATTACTTCTTTCTTTCGAAGAACTCCTCTCGATCCTCTGCTGAATAAATTGAAGGTAAATTGAAAATAAGTAAATTGAAGGTAAATTGAAAATAAGTAAAAATATTCATTTGAATGCATCACAATGGATGCTGAATATATAAAACCCACCTGGACATTTTGAGCTCAATCTTGCATGAATTCTCTTTCTAAACGAATCCCTACTGAAAATTAATAACAATAAATGTTAAAACTAATAATATAAAATGCAAAAATAAGACTCTTCGGCAACTTGAAATGATTGATAATGCAACTTTAAATTAATGATTGATAATTTTAGTATATACATAGACTCTTCGTCTGTCGAAGCAAGGACAAAAGCAGAAGAAAAACTAAGAAGACCTCATTTGGAGAAAAAATTGTAAACAAGAGATTTTGATCTCTTTTATAAAAAAATAATAATAATTGATAGAATTATATATTAGACAGCACCATCAAATAAATGAGGGCCGAAAGATAAAGGAGAAGTAGGGAAAACTTGAAAAAAGAAAGCAAGGCAACGAGAGATCCTTCTGGTTAGTCTTAGTTTATGATATATTTAAGATTTCTAAAATGATTAGAGGTTGTATAGCTAAAATTTTTAATTGAGAATTTTGATTAAAAAGCCAAATAGTAAAAAATGAGGTTAAAAATCACAACCCAATTTAATGCTTTAGACAGTATATAAAATAGTTGCATGCTATCCAAATTGACTAAAAGCTATTTACTTTTGTATTTTTATTGAAAAAAATAATATTTTGAGAGCTTTCCTTTTAATTTTTATTAAAAACACTCTTATTATTTTTTATATCATCGAGGAGATAATTTTTCCTTAAAAATCCCTTTATTCGTTAATTGGTTAAAGTCAAATGGTTATGCCATCAAATAGAGGAAAAATTAATAGCTACTTAATATATATAATCAATTGATGGCTCGATCCAATAGAAATAATTAGTGAAAAATCTCCATTGTTTTCAATCAAATCAATGAAAAATACAATACTTTGTTTACTTTTCTACCAGACTGAATATTTTTGTCTATATAAACTGCTTTATTTCTCTTATTTGTTTATTAAAAAAGATAGGAGTTTCTTTGCTAAAAAAACATGGCATCACCTGTGTGTTTCTTAACAATGCGGATGCTTTTCCTCTTTTTGCTGTCTTTGTTTCATCTTAGAGCTGCTTCTTCTTCTCCTTCCATGCAGCCTCTATGCCATGATGACGAGAGTCATGCCTTGTTGCAGCTCAAGGAAAGCCTTGTCATTAATGAGTCCGCTTCTTCTGATCCTTCTGCTTATCCTAAGGTTGCATCATGGAAAGTTGATGGAGAAAGCGGTGATTGCTGCTCATGGGATGGTGTTGAATGCGATGGGGACTCTGGTCATGTGATCGGCCTTGACCTCAGTAGCAGCTTTCTTTATGGCTCCATCGACTCCAATAGCAGCCTCTTCCACCTTGTTCAGCTCAAAAGGCTGAATCTTTCTGACAACGACTTCAACAACTCTGAAATCCCTTCCGAGATTCGAAATCTCTCAAGGCTGTTTGATCTAAATCTCTCATATTCTTCCTTTTCTGGTCAGATTCCAACAGAGATCTTAGAGCTTTCCAAGTTGGTTTCCCTTGACCTGGGATTGAATTCTTTGAAGCTCCAAAAGCCTGGTCTGCAACATTTATTTGAAGCATTAACCAACTTGAAGGTACTCCATCTCAGCGGAGTGGAAATATCATCCAAGGTACCTCAAATCATGGCAAATTTATCCTCTTTGTCATCTCTATTTCTCAGGGAGTGTGGATTGCAAGGAGAGTTCCCCATGGGTATATTCCAATTACCCAACCTTCGCTTTCTAAGTATCCGGTATAATCCATATCTCACTGGATATTTGCCGGAATTTCAGTCGGGCAGCCAGCTTGAATCATTGTTGCTTGCAGGGACGAATTTCTCTGGTCAGATACCGGAATCCATAGGAAACCTCAAATCTTTGACAGAGCTTGATGTGGCTGAAAGTAATTTTTCAGGGGTGATACCATCTTCACTTGGTAATCTTACGAAACTGAACTATCTACACCTTTCTTATAACAGTTTCTCTGGGAAAATCCCTCCTTCTTTGGTCAACCTTCTTCAACTTACTGACCTGTCGCTTTCTTCCAACAATTTCAGTTCTGGTACCTTAGATTGGATTGGTAATCTAACCAAACTCAGTTTTCTAGACATGACAAGAACCAATTCATATGGTAACATTCCATCCTGTCTTGGAAACTTGACTCAGCTCACCGTCTTAAGGCTTCATGGAAATAAATTAACTGGTCAAATTCCATCTTGGATAGGAAACCATACCCAATTCATCTCACTATTCCTTGGTGTCAACGAAATGCACGGTCCGATTCCTGAGTCTATTTATAGGCTACAAAATCTTGAAGAACTTGACCTAGCATATAATTTCTTTAGTGGTACTGTGGAATTGAACCTTCTTCTTAAGTTCAGAAACCTTGTTTCACTCCAGTTATCGTTTAACAATATGTCTTTGCTTTATAGTCACAATGCTACCTTTCCTCAGCCAAAACTTGTACTCTTGACGTTAAGTGGATGTCATCTAGGTGAATTTCCCAGTTTCTTGCGTGATCAGAACCATCTGGAGTTTTTAGAACTTGTAGATAACGAGCTTGTGGGACACATACCCAAATGGTTTATGAACATGAGTACCATAACCCTCCAGGATCTATCTCTGGCTGACAACCTTCTGACAGGTTTTGAGCAATCCTTTGACGTTCTTCCATGGAATAATCTACGCTCACTGGATCTCTCTAGGAACAAGCTCAAAAGATCCCTTCCAATTCCACCACCAGCAATCTATGAATATGAAGTCTCGAACAACGAATTAAATGGAGAAATCCCGGATGTTATTTGCAATCTGGCTTCGCTTTCTCTCCTTGATTTGTCAATTAACAATTTGAGCGGCAAACTTCCTCAATGCTTGGGCAATAAAAGCAGCACTGCTTCAGTTCTGAATCTCCGCAGCAATAGTTTCAGTGGTGATATTCCTGAGACATTCACAAGTGGCTGCTCATTGAGGGTCGTTGATTTCAGTCAAAACAAATTGGAGGGGAAGATACCAAAATCATTAGCCAATTGCACCAAGCTAGAGATTCTCAATCTTGAACAAAATAACATAAATGATGTCTTTCCTTCTTGGTTGGGTGTTCTTCCTCATTTGAGGGTTATGATTTTGAGATCTAATGGGCTCCATGGTGTGATTGGGAATCCAAAAACCAATATTGAATTTCCTAGGTTACAGATTGTTGACCTCTCCAACAACAGTTTTAAGGGTAAGTTGCCACTTGAATATTTCCGAAATTGGACTGCCATGAAAAATGTCCGTAATTATGAGCACTTGATTTACATGCAAGCAAACACAAGTTTCAAAACATCGCATATTACAATGAACGATGAGTATGAGTACTCAATGACAATGACAAACAAAGGTGTGATCAGACTATATGAGAAGATTCAAGATAGTCTCACTGCTATCGATCTCTCAAGCAATGGTTTTGAAGGAGGAATTCCAGAGGTCCTCGGAGATCTCAAAGCACTTCATTTGCTCAATCTCTCCTACAACTTTCTCACTGGTCGCATCCCTCCATCCTTGTCCAACTTGAAAGTGCTTGAAGCTTTGGACCTTTCTCAGAACAAACTCTCGGGAGAGATTCCTGTCCAACTTGCACAGCTCACCTTCCTCGCGGTCTTTAATGTGTCGCACAATTTTCTGTCAGGTCCGATACCACGAGGAAACCAATTCGGAGCATTTGACAACTCTTCATTTGATGCGAATCCAGCATTGTGTGGGGAGCCCTTGTCAAAAAAATGTGGAAATGATGAGGACTCGCTGCCAGGAGCTAAAGAAGATGAGGGCTCGGGATTTCCACTTGAATTTGGTTGGAAGGTGGTGCTGATAGGTTATGCAAGTGGATTGGTAATTGGAGTGATTCTTGGATGTGCTATGAACACAAGGAAGTATGAATGGGTGGTGAAGAATTATTTTGCGAGGTGGCAATACAAAGGTCAAGTTTTATAGTTTGTCAATCATAGTAAAATTGTAATTTTTTTTTCCTTGTCTTCTCTTTCTTAATTTTCACTTGTAAGGATAACTCTGATTTTCTCTTGGATGGTCTGTGTCATATACTAAAAACAAGATGGTATGTTGAATATTAGTATTAGTTTACTTATTTGGAAATTAAATATTCTTGTAGCGCCATACCTTGTTTACTTATTTTTTTAGCGTTCAAGTAGATGATTTGCACAAGTTAATTTTTTTTTAATGTAAAAAAGATATTTAAGTATTGTTAATGTTCTTTTTCTAGTGGAAAAAATATTAAATTGTGTAAGGGTTTATCTAATATAATCTGGTTGACTTTACTGGTCCAAAAAACACTCATACATCCTGTGAAAATAAATTTTGACTAAACAAAATTTAAAGCTGATATCTTTTCTTAAGTATTATTCTAGTGTTATGAGATTAGAATAATCCAATGAAAAGTAAGTAAAACAAAACAAAACAAATCCTGAAGTTTAATTTTCAATCAAATCAATATTAAATGATGAAATTTAAAGAAAAAAAAACTAATTAAGAATAAATAAAAAAATCTAAGTCAACTAGGTTAACCTGTCAAACAACAGATCTGTGTCATGAGAGTCTGATAACTAAATATAAATAATTTAATATTTAAAAAAATTAATTGAAAAAGAAAAAGCAAAAAAAAAAAAAAGCAAAGTGAAAAAAAAATAAAAAAAGAAAAAAAACAAGAATTTTAGTGACCAAAAGGAACTGCAAATATGTATCCCAAGTTCGCGGGTTTTATTTTTTTATAAAATAACAATAATAAAATCTACCTCCTTAGGAGGTTTACACTTAAATAAGTCATAAACTCTACCTCAACTAGGAAACAAAAATAAAAATATGAAATTACAAATGAAAGAAGTATAAAATCCAAAAATAGCATGAAATAAAAAAAATAACAAGACAAATAACAAAAAATAGCCAAAAATGGGGTCGGCTGGTGATTTTTCATCGTTATGCGTGCTGTTTGCTTGAATTGGTTCGTTAGGAGTCGCCACCTAGTAATTTATTGAAGGCTACTAGAAAATCGGATGTACTAGTCTTGTTAGAGATTCACGGGTAAGGGACTGGTTGTGGTTAGGGAAGGTATTAGCACCCCTAACGCACCTTACCTGAGGTAAGCTGCTTTGCGAATTTGATGTGTTTAAAGAAGTTTTAATAATTATTTTTTTATCAAATATTAGAAATACAACTTACGTATCAGTTAATAATTCTGGACCGTGAGCTAATCAAAATATTAAATTTTTTTTATTCTTTGCAATTTTATCATAAAAAAAAAAAAAAAAAAAAAACATCCATGAAACAAATACAAACACACACATACACTCTTACTATATTTTTTATTTTTTTCTTCTGTTTTTCATCCACATTTACAACATACAAATAAAAATTCAAACTAAACAAATATTACATTAAACAATTTGAAAATTACAAAATAACCCCTCAAAAACCCATAACAGTGCTGGGAAGGCCTTCTACAGCCCAGGAACAGTGGCGGCGGGTCTCCTCCACACGCCGCCGCCAGAAAAGGGAAAATAGGTGGATTTGGCTTGGCTTCTTCTCCTCTTCCCTTCCCTGCGGTGGTGACCTGCAAAGCAACTAAAAAACACAGCAAGCAATTGATTTTAATTTTTTTCTTTCTTGTTAACGGATCTATTTTTTTTTCTCTTCTTTGTTTTGGGTCTACTTTGGTCTCTATAGATCAGCTTTTTATAAATAGGAGTTTCCAACACTTGCACAAGGAGGGGGGCAATTTTGAAAAAACAAAAAACAAAAAAAAGAAAACCCTAACCCTAAACCCATCTCTTTCAAAGCCACCAGCCACCCTCCCTAGTTTGGGATTTTTTGAGTTGTGCCCCCACTTGATCAAAAAGTGAAAAACCCAACTCCCAGCAAACAAAAAGCCAGCCAAAGGTCCTCTGCCACTCTCGACCGCCTCCTCCCCTTGGCCATTTTGTTTTCCCTCTCCAAACCACCGCTGCCTCAGTTTCTTCCCTCCTCTCCTGGCCGTCCATAGACTCTCCCTTCCCCGGCCAAAACTGAAGAAACAAAGCCAACAGCCCCAGCTCAGCCACACGTCGGACCGAAACCAGAGTCGTTCCCCTTCGCTCTCCCCTTTCGTCGGCCGCCTCCCTATCTTCCCCGATCTCTTCATCTCTATCAACACCGAAGATTCCTCCAGCAGCGGTCAACACTCAGCAGCCCCATAGAGCCAACAGTCTCTCCCCGCTGTCTGCCTCTCAATCTCCAAAATCAGAGCCAACAGCGCCATCCACAGCAGCGCCGTCACCCTATGCACATCGCAGATCTGCCCGTTGACAACAACCCAGCAACGGCCATAGAAGACCGCCACCGTTAGATCTGCCATCGGCAGAATCAAAACAAACCGGGACGAACAAAGGACAAAAGGTTTTGAGCAGATCTAAAAATAACAAACTAAAATCGACTGGTGTGCGTTTCTTTTCTTGTTCTGCAGGTCGCCAGCAGTTTAGGAAGACACAGAAGAAGAAGTCGATCCAGATCTCCCTCGTTCCTGGTTTTTTTTCCGTGGCGGCACGTGGGTTCACTCGCCGCCAGTGGCGGGGCACGTGGAGGAGACGCGCCGCCACTGTTTCGTGTCCTAGAAGCCTTCTAGCACTGTTCCCGTGGCTGCACTGTTCCTGATTCTATTTTTTAGGGGTTATTTTGTAATTTTAAATTGTTTAATGCATTTTTTGTTTAGTTTTGAATTTTTATATTTTGTAGTGTGCAAAATATGGATGTAAAAAAGAAAATAGAAAAAAAAGAAGAAAAAAATATAGTGAAAGTGAATATGTTTGTATTTTTGTTATGAATGTTTTTTTATGATAAAATTGCAAAGAATAAAGAAGAATTTAATATTTTAATTTGCTCACGGTCTAGAATTATTAACTTATACGTAAGTTGTATTTCTAATATCCGATGAAAAGACAAAATTTTTAAAACTTTTTTAGCACGTCAAAGCCACGAAGCAGCTTACCTCAGGTAGGGTGCGTTAGGGGTGCTAATACCTTCCTTAACCACAACCAGTCCCTTACCCATGAATCTCTGACAAGACCAGTACATCTGGGTTTCCTAGTAGCCCTCAATTAAATACTAGGTGGCGACTCCAACGAACCAATCATATCAAAGCAAACGCGATAAACAAAAAAATTGCCAGTCGACACCACGCGGATTTGACGTGCGACAGAATGGCGACTCCACTAGGGAAGGTACTGTTTCTGACAATATTGTACTAAGCTTTGTGTATTTGATCTGTTTAATTTTTTGCATTTTTGTCTTGTTTAATTTTTATTTTATCCATGCATTTTATAGAATTGTTCCATGCATCACATGTCTTTATTTTTGTAAGCATATACAAGCTTCTAGGCTAGGTGGGGAACTAGCGATCTGCCCTAAGACTATTGGTCAAGGTTCAGATGCGTGAAACACCCAACTCATATCTAAGTGCTTGCTTGGTAATGGTGGGCATACGTGCCTTAACTATTCCTCGCAATGCCCCCATACTGTCTTTACGAAGAACGTCACTGGGCAGATATGAGACCCTTTTGAGACCAGATAGAAAACCTACCAATATTCACATAAAGAATAGAAATCTATCCTAGTTGTGTATGTTTATCATTATTTGCATCAGAGCAAACCCTTCTTGAAGCATCTTGAACTCAAGACTTGTGGGTGATACAATGGCCTTCACTCGAAAAATTTTCATTGTAAAGTTTGGGCAAAAATCACGATTCTTGTTCCATCATACAAGAGTTACGACCATATTTTCAACCCTCGAAGGGCGAGTTCATCAAATAGATTACATGTTCATATATTTTTTATGCATGCACCAGGATGAAAAGTAGGTCCCCTACGAGTCTACAACACCTGACTTTGAACAAAATGCACGAAAGATGAAGAGTGTGTTCGCCGTAATGTCCATTTTCAAGAAGAGTTGGAGTCTCTAAAAACAAGTGTGACTCGCCTCTAGCTTACTCGAGCAAATACTGAGAAATAACTCTGGGAAGTTCCTTACAACTGACCAGTCATCTTTTTTTTCAAAAACCCAACAACGACTCAGCCCCGAAGAAATCAAGGGCAAACATGGTCCAGATGCCTTAACAAAATCTAGCATTTCTGCAAAAGCTTTTGTGGGAAGGTTGATCGAAGGGGAATTGCACCACCAGTGCATAATAGAGCTTATTCTTGTTCTGCAAAAAAAAAAAAAAAAAAAAAAACTACCTCAGTTTGATCATGCCTGCAAAACTTCTTGATTTTTGTTTCAACCTATTCCAATTTTTGTTGGTAATTTGGCTCATAATTTCATAAGATTTTCCCTGTCAAATGAGCTTTTCTTGTTAATAAGATCATGTGTTTTCCTGTGTTCATAACATATCTTCATTTTTGTTGTTGTTTCATACAAAGAACATATTTGTGTTTTCCTGTGTTCATAATATATCCTTGGAGATATATTTGGTGCAACATCTTGAATAAAGAAACAGTGCCATCACAATTTACATTTAATTCAATCAATAACACAACTTAATGAAGAAAAAGATGGATTCGTGCAGCTACCATTACGGCTTACTTACGTTGAGCTCAGCCTCAACAAAAGGACTTGTTTTCACAAGCCATGTCAACTAAATTCGTTTTCAGAGCATGGAAACTAAAGGTTTGTAACGCCAACAGTTGGAATTTTGGAAGCTTTGGTGTTTTCGTTTATAGATTGAGGCAACTCTGCCTTTGCCCAAAATCACTAAAGATATTAGGTGATTCTATCGATGGATGTACTTTATTTGGTGTTTTCGTTTACTTGGCATCACATCCTGGTGTGGCTCCAAATCTGCATCTTATAGCTGCTATGTTGCTATTTTTGGCATCAAACTTGCATCTTTTAGCTGCTATTTGTATATTTTGGTCTCTTTGGTTTGTTGATCATTTCATTACATAGACCTGCTATAGGTGAGATGTAAGCAGAATTACTATGTTCCCACCAGCTCTTGGCGTCTTCTAATGCAATATTATACTTGATTTGATGATGCATTGAGCATTGCTGGGCCAGACGTCTTCAATGAAAAGTCCCCATTGTTTTCAATCAAATTTGGTTTTCTTCACAATGAATTATTTGTGATAGTAATGTTTGAAAATTTATTTAAGGATATATTTTTTTAATAATCGAGGTTATTCTATTAAATGTTAGAAATTATAGATGCATGGACCTAGAGTGACCTAATTAGGAGCATGATTTTAAGATTTAAAACCCCATCAACTTATCCACCAAGAACATCTATTGCCCCACATAAAATAAAATTTAAAAAATAAAATAAAATCCTTTGACCTTGTCAACCTAACTAATCAAAACCACCATAATGATAAAAAAAAAAAATACAGTTCTACCCTTGCCCATTCAAAAACTGGAAAAGATCTATTTATGGGCTAGTAGAATAGATCTAGATCTAAAAAAAAATTTATAGAACAATCATAATTTATTAGCTTCTTAAAACTATAGTAATAAAAGATATGGCTGGTTATTGCATCAAACTTAAATTTTTATAAGTGATTTCCCTTAATTAGGGCAATACTACGTTGCAGAAAGGCCCATTAAGAAGACCTACTTGAATTTGAGTATGCACTATTGAATTTCCACTACATTGAAGCAAATAAAAAAGGGCATTGTGATTTAGGGTTCTTTCTTAGATATGTGATGATGACCTATGTTTGGCACAATGCATGATGGTATTTTCAAGATAGCATTTAAGATAGTAGCAGATAATCATTGCATGTTCAATCTGTATTTGATGGGATGAAAGGAATTGATAACATATGGTGTCTAAGTGTCAAGCTACTCAAGAACAGAGGATAGCTCGGCTCTTTACTTTTCAATTTCATATATCAACATAAACATTTAACAGGGTCAACACAATCTTGAGCACCATGCTCGATCCTGAACAATCTAAACTTCAGCATCATGGCTTCTTCCAGCTAAACAAAAGCAGATGTATTTGGAATCCAGTTGTAGGACATCACATGGCACCTTCGAAGATGCGCACCATGCACATTTGCTTCATCAAAGTTGCAAGATTACATGTTAAATCTGGTCAAACAAATTTATCTTTGAATTTTTCCCCACCCACTAACTTCCAGTATTCACATTTCTAACAAGCAATAGAGTACTAGGATGTAATTCATCCTCAGAAATATTGCTTACAAATATGATGTGAGATGTCATTGACATATGAAAGAACATTGCCAAGCAGGAAACAGGAACCAGTTCTTAGTTTGAGTTATGTAAGAACTCTACCTCCATCCTCAATTTCATCAAGACAATAAGCTTGTACAGATGTATATTAAGAAATACATATGTAAATATGAATAATATCTATACCTGCCAAGATTAGCAGAGGTCATATCCCGCTAATCTTGGATCACGGCTTCATAGCCTTAACAGTAGGAATAATTCAAGTTATGATTGTATATATATATTGCACTGTTTGATCAATGAAATACAACAAACCATTCAGTAATTTATTTTTATTATGGTATCAGAGCAGTACCTAGGTATTTAACGCTTTCTACATCTCAGCCGCCTTCAAAAAACCTTGTCCAACCAAATACTGCTAGAAACCAAAAACAACAATTCCAAAAATCTCAATATGGATTCATCACATCCATACTTTGTTCATCAATCAGATCACCCTGGTCTCATGCTCGTTCCAATAAGGTTGAATGGTACCAATTACCCATCTTGGAGCAAATCAATGATTCATGCTCTCATAGTCAAGAACAAAGTTGGCTTTATCAATGGAACCATTCAACCTCCTTCAGAAACTGAACAACCAACAGAGTATGCTCTCTGGAATTGATGCAACATAAATCTAAAACCCAACACCTCCTGAAATCTTTTGTCTTTTTCGCTCAAACTCAATTTCATGCTAACATTAAAACCATTCGGGTAGACAATGGATCAGAGTTTTTTTCCATGAGAGAATTTTTTCAGAATCATGGTATTGCATATCAGCGCACTTGTGTTTACACTCCTCAACAAAATGGAGTCATAGAACGTAAAGCATCGTCACATTCTAACCGTCGCACGTGCATTAACTTTTTTCAATCTCATCTACCCCTTATTTTTTGGGGTGATTGTGTCTTGACCGTTGTCTATCTCATTAACCGATTACCCTCCCTGTTACTCTCCATTAAATCACCTTTTGAGTTCTTATACAATTGCCCCCCCTCATTCGATCACTTAAGAGTATTTGGTTGCCTCTGTTATGCAACTGTTGTCCATCTCATTTCCTTACCTACTCACGTTTATCTTCTGCCCATTGTGCATTTCTTGCTAAGATTACAGGTCACACAGAACCTACATCCTATGCCCAAGCCATTCTTGACCCAAATTGGCGTCAAGCTATGACCGTAGAATTAGAAGCTCTGCAACACAATAACACTTGGAGTTTGGTTCCACTGCCCGTTGATCATAAACCAATCGGCTGTAAATGGGTCTACAAAATCAAATACAAGTCTGACGACACTATTGAACGTTATAAGGCTCGGCTTGTTGCCAAAGGCTACAATCAAGTTGAGGGCATTGATTATAAAGAGACTTTCTCCCCTACTGCCAAACTCACTACACTACGTTGTCTTCTTGTTGTTGCTGCTGCTCGTCATTGGTTCATCCACCAATTGGACGTGCAAAATGCGTTTCTGCATGGCGATTTACATGAGGTGGTCTACATGCAGCCTCCCCTTGGTCTTCGCCGACAGGGGCAGAATGTTGTGTGTCAGCTTTATAAATCACTGTATGGCCTAAAACAAGCTTCCAGAAACTGGTTTTCCACCTTCTCAGATACCATTCAACAGGCTGGTTACCAACAGTCCAAAGCTGATTATTCTCTTTTTACCAAGGCTCAAGACACTTCATTTACTGCAGTTTTGATCTACGTTGACGACATACTTCTCACAGGAAATAATCTTCAAGAAATGGAACGTCTCAAAAAGTTCCTTCTCAAATGCTTCCGCATCAAAGATCTCGGAGATTTGAAATATTTTTTGGGCATCGAATTCTCTCGTCCTAAGAAAGGCATCTTCATGTCTCAAAGAAAGTATGCACTCGATGATGAGTACTTAAAAGTGCATGTTTATCAAGGTTTTATATTATCATTTTGCACTTGAAGTATCAATAACACCTTAACTAAAACATGTTTTATAATAACAAGTTTGATATTATAAGATACCTTAATTTATGGTAAATGCTCATTTTAAATGCAGGACTATCACATAAATAAAAGGATTGATTGATGAGTTTAAGCATTGAAAGTTAAAGGACAAAGAGATGGCCAAACTTAGAAAAAGAGATGTCGGTGCAAGTCCAAACCGGAACATTGCTCGTAATTGGATCATATCTGGAGCTCTAGATCTCGGATTTAGGTCCATTTTATATGGATGGAAAGGTAAAACATAGGCCTACAACTTTCATTTGGACACCAAGATCTAAGAAGGCCGTTTTCAAGTCCAAATTATAGGAACAACGAAGAAGTCCGAAGCTGTCCTGCAGCCCAGACACTATTTAGTGTTTAGCCCATATCTTGAGTTCTAGAAGTCCAAATGACCTCATCTTTTTTGTGTTGGAAAGCTGAGACAATTTCCTAGAACATTCCTGAGGATTCTGGGCAAATTATGATGTTAGCAATGACGTCTTGTTCAGACAAGAAGATAAGGATTGTTATCAAGTCAAGATGTGGCCACCCACTCATCAATTAGTCAACAAATCAATAGTTCCAAATTTTGGCCTATAAAAGGAGGCACTTACCATGTATTGAGGCATCTTGGTTTCCAAATCAAGATCATGCTCTTGCTTTCTCTCTTTGTATTGCTTATGTCTTGCTTTCATTAATATCAAGTTTATGCACTTCATTTCCTTTCCTTTACTTAGTTAACCTCTTTCTCATTTATGTTCTTATCTTGTTCATTTATGTTTCTTTCTTTCATTATGTTCAGCTAAGTTAATTATGTCAAGGTGAAAAAGGTACACTAATGGTGTAAAAATAAGTATAATATAAACTTAACATGGACCTTAACGTTGGATACTAACATGTTTTATATTTGTTATCTTGTTCACTTTTAATACTTTGCTTGTTAAATGGTTAATCTAGATTTATGTTGTATAACACTTGGTACAACAAATACTTGGTACTTTCATAGCCCATACTGTATGGTATAACCGACACCTGAGCTATGAAAGGGACTTGATTTGTTGTTAACATAAGTTATAATCATGAATGCCTGCCAACATTTACAAGTATTAGCTTTATTCGAATAAGATAACTAATGTAATCATGTTAACAATTTATAATCTGATTGGAACCTCCTTTATGTGTGGTTTCCAATTGAGTAATAAGAGTTTATATTATACTTGTTTGAAGTACCATTAGTGGATCCTCTAACCTTGACATTTGTTTTTTATCATTGTTTAATCCTTACATTAATCTTCCAACTCAAAGTTCTCATTAATTTCTTCATCTTCTGCTTTTATTATTATTATTATTATTATTATTATTATTATTATTTACATTATGTTTATATTATATAATATATATCTTTGATCTTTTCATAAACTCAGTATATAGGCTGGAAACCTGTGACCCGATCTTTTAGATCATTCTCAGGTATAACAACGCCACGTACTGAGTATAATAATAATTATTATTGTTGTTATTGTTGTTGTTGTTATTGATGTTATTGTTGTTCTTGTTGTTGTCTTGGTATTTATAATTTATACAATTAACCTCTCTGTGGTTCGAACCCGGTCTTGCCGGGTTATTTATTACTTCGACACTCCTGCACTTGGGAGAAGACATCAAGCTTTTGGTCGTGTCACTCGATATTTTACAAGATTCAGGACTTCTAGCTGCACGTCCAGACAAGTTCCCTATGGAACAGAACTTGAAACTCACTCCCACAGATGGAAAATTACTGGATGATCCATCAAAATACAGGAGACTAGTTGGCCGATTGCTCTACCTTACTGTCACAAGGCCTGATATAGTCTATCCTGTTCGAACGTTAAGTGAATTCATACATCAGCCCCGCAAAACTCATTGGGATGCTGCCATACGGGTCCTTAAATACATTAAAGGGACTCCAGGTCAGGGTTTGTTATTTTCTACCACTAACAATCTTACATTAAAGGCTTTTTGTGATTCAGATTGGGGAGGTTGTCGTGCAACAAGGAGATCAGTTACAGGATACTGCATTTTTCTTGGAAATTCACTCATCTCATGGAAATCCAAGAAACAAGCTAATGTTTCAAGGTCATCAGCAGAAGCTGAATATCGAGCTATGGCCAACACATGTTTGGAGCTGACTTGGTTACTCTTTATACTACAAGATTTAAAAATCCCACAAACAAATCCTGCTCCTTTATTATGTGATAATCAAGCAGCTTTACATATTGCAGCAAATCCTGTTTTTCATGAACGTACAAAGCATATCGAAATTGATTGTCATATAGTTCGAGAAAAACTACAAGCTGGAGTGATTAGTCCTTCATATATACCTACACGTTTCCAATTGGCAGACATTTTTACAAAGGCATTGGGAAAGGATCAGTTCGTGACATTGCGCAACAAGTTAGGACTTCATGATATTCACTCTCCAACTTGAGGGGGAGTATTAAGAAATACCTATGTAAATATGAATAATATCTATACCTGCCAAGATTAGCAGAGGTCATATCCCGCTAATCTTGGATCACGGCTTCATAGCCTTAATAGTAGGAATAATTCAAGTTATGATTGTATATCTATTGCACTGTTTGATCAATGAAATACAACAAACCATTCAGTAATTTATTTTTATTAATGTAAACAAGCTCAAGCTTAACCAAATTATATGTGATGAGATCAAAAATTAAGAGACGGTGTAGCTCAACCAAATTATAGCAATGCATAATATATTGGAATCTACAACATACTATCAATACACAAAAGGAAGATATGCACCCTTCACAGATTGTAAAGCAAGCAATGCATGCAGACGAATCACCTAACACAGAAGACTAAAGAAGACTAGCCATTCTATCATTACTTATATATATATATATAAACATTGTAAATTGTGATTATAACTGCTATATATATAAAGTCAGTTATATACTGTTAAGTTAATTAACAGAAGTTAGTTAGAATGTGTATATTTATGTATTCATGTACTCTGAGAACAGTAACAAAATAAGAGAAGAAAATACTGCATGCAGATTGCAGACTTTCTAAAACTTGCAATTTGTTTTTCTTCTCTCATAAAGAAATTCATTCTCTTCTTCTTTCTCTACTTCTGCAGTATTGAACAAATCTACTGCAGCAAATTCTTCATGGTATCATAGCTATATTTCTAAAAATATAAACTCTTCTTTTTTCTGCATCAAAAAGATTCAAGATCTTTATAGTTAAAATTTAAAGGAAAAACTTTCTACCATCAACTTCTTGATTACTTCAAAAACTTCAAAATGTCTGATCATCTTGAAGAAAATGCTTCTACAGCACATAAAGATTCATTCAATACCACTACTCTAAATCTTTCTGATGATTTTTCCAGCTGCTACTACCTCCACCCTTCTGATAATCCTAGCACACTTCTGGTTTCTGAAATATTCACCGGTGAAAATTATATTGCATAGAGTAGATCCATGACAATTGCCTTAACAATGAAAAAAAGATTGCCTTCATTGATGGTTCTTTAGTTCAACCGAACACCACCAATCAATCACTTCATGTGGCATGGCTGAGATCAAATAATTTGGTTCTGTCTTGGCTGATGAATTCAATTGCCAAGGATATTCACAACAGCCTTCTTTACTTCACAACAACATTCGACATCTGGAAGAATTACAAGTTAGATATCTTAGAAGTAATGGACCAAGGGTTTTTAGTTTAGAAAAATCTTTGAGTTCCATTTCTCAAAACTCAAAATCTATCACTGAATATTTCAGTGAATTCAAGGCACTATGGGATGAATACATCAGTCATCGCCCAATCCCAAACTGTAAATGTGGAAATCTTGATTCATGCTCATGCAACATTTTTTAGCATCTAATAGATCGACAGCAATCAGATTTTGTTATGAAATTTGTCGCACCCTAAAAAAATATCCGCGCGCATCGGCAGGTGATTTTTCTCGTATGTTGCATTTGCTTTGAATTCGTTCGTTGGAGTCGCCACCTAGTAATTCATTGAGGGCTACTAGGAAACCTCATGTACTGGTCTTGTCAGAGATCTCGGGTAAGGGACTGGTTGTGGTTAGGGAAGGTATTAGCACCCCTAACGCACCCTACCTGAGGTAAGCTGCTTTGTGTTCTGATGTGATTTGAAAATTTAAAATATTAATTAAATTCTAAGGCTTGAATAAATCAGTTATTAAATCCCCGAATATATGTAGAAACTTGTTCTTACATTTTCATGGCAAATACAACTTGATTTTATTTATCCTTGAGATATTTAACCATATTTAAATTAACAATTAATTCTTTTTGTCTTTTTTTTTTATTTTTATAACATAAATAAAATTAAAAAAAAACACACACACACACACACAACTTTCTTTTTATTATTTATTTTTCTTTTCTTTTCTTTTACATCACATCTGTACAATAAAACAAATAACCAAAAATTCAAAACAAATCAAATACAATAATATCTAAATACACACAGCATCTAGAAATTACAAAAAGGAACAAAAAGGAAAAAGGAAAATCCTCGGGAACAGTACTGCACAGCCTTGGTGCCATCTGAACAGTGGCAGCGCGTGGACCTCACGCACCGCCGCCACTGGCGGCGCGTGGGTTCACACGCCGTCACGGGAAACCTGGCAATCCAGGGGTGTATGGAGCGGCTTCCTCCCCTCTTCGTTTTTCTACCAGCAATGACCTGCAAAATAACCAAAGCCATAACAACCAGTTGATTTTAGTTTTTTTTATTTCATTTTGTCTTTGAAATCTGCTTCGGCTTTTTTTTTTTATCCACTCCGTTTCTATGCCTCTTCCCTTTTCTGTTTCAGGTGGGTCGATTTGCTATGGCTTTGTCTTCTTCTCCTCTGTTTCGGGTAGCAGATCGTATGCCAAAAGGGGCGGCCGGCGGCTGAGCTTCATGCGTGTCTGTGCAGCGGCCGGTGCCGGTTTGGGCGGATGGATTGTTGTAGACCACTGTGTAGCTGCGATGGAGAGGGGATCGCTGTCGATGATGAGGCGGAGGAGCGAACAGATCGAGTATGTGGGCGTGCCGCCGATGCTCGGTTCGAACTAAGGTCGTCGGGTCTGTTCGGTGAAGGAGGAAACGTCGTGAGTGAGAGTTGAGGGGTGCTGGATCGTGGCTGCTGTGAGGCAGATCGGAGGAAGAGAGGGAGTTGTGGTTGGGTTTGTGAAGCAGAGGACCGGGCTGTGGAGAATGGGAGAGTGAAAGGGAAAGTCAGGGGAGATGGTTGTGGGCGGCCAGGAGAGGCAGGGGCCGGCCGGGATTAAGCTGGTTGGGGTTGGCTGTGAGAAGGAAAAAAATGGCTTGGGGGGGGCCGGCGGCTGTTTTGAGAAAAATCGGAGAAGATTGGTTTAGGGTGGGTTTTTTTTGTATTTTCTGGTGTTTCCAAAATTAGCCCCTGTATCAAAATTGGCCCCACCTTAAAAATAAAGTGTAGCATGGTATTTATAGGAAAAGTTTTGCTAGGTTTTCAAACTAGTCCCTCAACTTTTCCTTTCCTTCTCTTTTCCTTTTTTTTTTTGTAAATTTTGATTTTTCTTATTTTTTTTGTTTTTTTTTTTAAAACGAGCAATATCAACGTCGAATCAATGAGGAAAATCAATGATTTTAAAAATGACACGTGAAAAGTCGAACGCGTTTGAAAATCTTTTAAAAATTTAAATTCTTTTTTAGACGACGTTGAAAATGCTAAAATGACGAAAATATATTAAAAAACATTTTTTTTGGATTTTCTTTGTTTTTCTCTATTTCTGAATTTTTAAAAAATATATCAAAACATGGGTCAAAAAATGGGTAGCAACAGATGCCCCCTCTTTACAATGCTTACGAAGCAAAAATCCTCAATGTTTTGCATAGTAAGCTTTGTAAAGAAAAAACTTGTCTTTTTGTTTGCTCAATATCCACTTCATCTAAAAACCTTACTCTGTTCTTTTTTTTTTCTCTCTCTCTCTCTCTCTCTTTTTGCATTATCCTGAGATCCCAACTAGCGACCTCCTTTAACCAAAACCAAAGAATGTGTGTAACTTGGTCAACCTGAAATCTCATATGGAGATTCCCTTTAACCAAAGCTACATGAGATCCCATCTGGCGACCTCATTCAACTAGAACAAAAGAATGTGTAAAAAGTGGTCTCATTGCAATGGGTGACCAACCCAGGTGGAAAGAATGTGAAAAAATGGTCTCATTATGATGGGTGACCTACCCAGATGGAAAGAATATGAAGTGCGGTCTCATTCTAATGGGTGACCTACCCAGAAAAAATGGTGGTCTCATTGTGATGGGTGACCTACCCAAGTGGAAAGGGGGAAAAGTGGTCTCATTCTTATGGGTGACCTACCTAGGGGGAAGAATGGCCTAATTCTTATGGGTGACCTACCCAAGTAAAAAAAAAAAATAGAGAATGGTCTCATTCTAATGGGTGACCTACCCAGAAAAAATGGTGGTCTCATTATGATGGGTGACCTACCCAAGTGGAAAGGGGAAGAGTGGTCTCATTCTTATGGGTGACCTACCCAGGGGGAAGAATGGCCTCATTCTTATGAGTGACCTACCCAGGTAAAAAAAGATGGAGAATGGTCTCATCCTAATGGGTGACCTACCCAGCAAAAAAATGGTGGTCTCATTGTGATGGGTAACCTACCCAAGTGGAAAGGGGAAGAGTGGTCTCATTCTTATGGGTGACCTGCCCAGGGGGAAGAATGGCCTCATTCTTATGGGTGACCTACCCAGGTAAAAAAAGATGGAGAATGGTCTCATTCTAATGGGTGACCTACCCAGCAAAAAAATGGTGGTCTCATTGTGATGGGTGACCTACCCAAGTGGAAAGGGGGAAGAGTGGTTTCATTCTTATGGGTGACCTACCCAGGTAAAAAAAGATGGAGAATGGTCTCATTCTAATGGGTGACCTACCCAGAAAAATTGGTGGTCTCATTGTGATGGGTGACCTACCCAAGTGGAAAGGGGGAAGAGTGGTCTCATTCTAATGGGTGACCTACCCAGAAAAAAATAGTGGTCTCATTGTGATGGGTGACCTACCCAAGTGGAAAGGGGGAAGAGTGGTCTCATTCTTATGGGTGACCTACCCAGGGGGAAGAATGGCCTCATTCTTATGGGTGACCTACCCAGGTAAACAAAGATGGAGAATGGTCTCATTTTAATGGGTGACCTACCCAGAAAAAATGGTGGTCTCATTGTGATGGGTGACCTACCCAAGTGGAAAGGGGAAAGAGTGGTCTCATTCTTATGGGTGACCTACCCAAGGGGAAGAATGGCCTCATTCTTATAGGTGACCTAGCCAGGTAAAAAAAAGATGGAGAATGGTCTCATTCTAATGGGTGACCTACCCAGAAAAAATGATGGTGTGGTCTCATTATACTGGGTGACCTACCCATGCGGAAAGAATATGAAAAAGCGGTCTCGTTGTGATGGGTGACCTACCCAAATGGAAAAAATGTGAAGTGCGGTCTCATTGTAATGGGTGACCTACCCAAAATGGAAAAAATGTGAAGTGTGGTCTCATTGTAATGGGTGACCTACCCATGTGGAAAGAATATGAAAAGGTGGTCTCGTTATGATGGGCGACCTACCCAAATAGAAAGAATGTGAAGTGCAGTCTCATTGTAATGGGTGACCTACCCAAAATGGAAAAAATATGAAGTGTGGTCTCATTGTAATGGATGACCCACCCAGATGGAAAAAATATGATGAAGTGCGGTCTCATTGTCATGGGTGACCTACCCGGATGGAAAAAATGTGAAAAACGGTCTTATTATGATGGGTGACCTACCCAAATGAAAAAAATGTGATATGACAAGTGTGAAAAATAGGACTTACCTGGCGAAGTCCTAAGGGGATGACAGAAGAAGGGCTGGAAAACTTGGTGCCTCCTGATAATTCCCGATCATAGGGTTTGAAAATCGGTGTTTCCTGACTGCAAGGGTTGACAACTCGAGGCTTCCCAATTGCAAGGTTGATCTTTTCATTTCTTTGGGATTTTCCTAATGGTAGGGTTCATCCCATCGTCCTTTTATTCCATGATCAAAACCGATTCTTTATTATCATCACCACAATGCTTCTTTCTTTTTCCACCATCTTGCTAGACCTCATTAAGGATTTTCCTGTAACAATTAAAAAATATATGCAAATATTTTTTTCTTTTTTTAGGTTAGATGATATGCATGCATTCTTACCTGATTTGAAATATAGGTCCCCCCCTCTTTGGTGCTCCATCGTCATAGGGTGCCCTTGTTTGCATCCCAAAGCTTTCTTTGTTCTTCCGATGCAGTGACTTATTCATATGATAATCATCACTCAACTATAAGTGCAGTGCCCATCCTAGGCGGTCTTCGACGATTACTACTCTCGTTGCTTATCAAGCTTGGCCATGCCCCCAAGTGTGGTGTTGCTTGATTCATCATGAAGAATTTTCTCTCTTGAATTTTTCTGAGAATTGTCCTCTGATTGGTTGTGTGCATCATGCCAACACCTATCAAGATTGTTAACCAGTCTAAAACTTGCCTTTGGTTGAAACACCATTCAAGTATATATGGTCACCAGGCTTCATGGAACTGCCAAGTCATCCAGACATGGTTCTCATGCTTTGCAGTAAAAAGCTCATCATTGTAAACTCGATGTTCTTCTCTATGGATTCCTTCCAGCTTGTCAAATCAGATAGTGAAAAGAAATGTGTTGGCATCATCAATGATCCATTTTATCACCCGTATTCATGCGGTGAAGCGTGCATTTGAGCTTCAAAACAAATGGTCCCACTGTCAGTCTTGGTGGGTGCATCCTTCCAGCATTCGTTCACATGCAACTTTGTGATAGCATCGATCCAAAGTCATAACCATGTTGAAGATGATAAACCAAAATGAAGATATGAAAATATCCTTCTAGTGCAGCGTTGCTCATCAATTGCTGCTGAAGTGCACTAGATCATGGATTGTCTTTGAACAACATTGCCCCCAATATGATCTGAAGGTTTGTTCATCGGTTTATACTCAAGAAGGTTTTTCCTTGTCATTGTTAGATGCTAAACATAACTTTGATGAACTTTGACGACTCATCATCTGATTCTTTCTTTGACCCCAGCTGATCAGAATGTTGTTTGTTTTTCTTCTAAGGGCCCACTGTATTGCCCCCAAGTGGTCAACGTTTCAAGGAGTGTCGAGAAATGTTGATGTCATTTTTGTCAAGGACTTTGCAAACTCAATTGATGTTCTTGTTTGAAAATCTTTCTTGTTCTGGAATCAAATCTCACATTTCAACGATCATGTCTATTCAAGTCTAATTGTTGAAATGAAATCAGAGAGATGTCTGTTTTTTGAAATTATTTTTTTTCTTTTGAAATTCAAACTTCTTTGGTCAAAGACCCAACACACTATTCAATGCAGTCCTTTGATTGTCTTGTATTTGAAAACAGAAATGAACCGTTGTAAGATTTAAAATGACTTTTTCATGGTTCTTTGTGTCCACTTTAAACTCTGATTTTGGGTATATCTTTTGATGGTCTGTGATGAGGTGACATTTTTATGAATTTCAAAAACAAGATGCTCAGGCTTTATCAAGAAAGGTTGTTTCTTTTCTTAGCATTTATTTTATCAGCATGCATAATAACCAGTAGCTTAATTCATGAAGTCACGACCCTTATGGAAAAGCTCTTCCAGTTTTGAGAGCGTCATTTATCGATTCAAATTGCTTGCTTGATTAAAAAGGGCTTTTAAAAGCACGTAATGCAGGCTATGGTTCATGGCTATGAAAGAAAAGAATTTCAAAGGCTAAAAAGGTGTTTGAGGGTTTCAACGACTTAGGATCAACATTAACTATTCATCGATTCTTTTTCTCTTATCGTCATTGTAGAAAAAGTGACATATAACCTTGTTATTCTCAAATATTAGAATTCTCTTAACATAGGTCATAATGCAAATCCAACTTTTCCTTTGATGAATAACCAATCTAAAAAAATTTTGAAGATATTAGAGGCTTTATCCCAGACACACCAAAAGATAAGAAGCATCAATTTTTCTAGTGTTGACTTTTGGCATTTGCTGTCTTTTCTCAATTGAAAACTGTCTTGCCTTTCTTAGAATTGATAGGCATTTTCTTTCCTTTCCATTTTCTTTACATTTTTTTTTTGCATAGCCTTCCTCAAAGTTTTTCTTGGATGGCCCTCAATCTATGGATTTTCTTCTTCTAGCCCTTTCTCAAACATTGGACTTTGGTTCTAAGCTTTTGTTTGATCCATTGATTTTATCAGTGTCTCCAAAATATTTCTTATTTGCCCCCAGTGTGGGGTGTGATCCTATTCAGGGTTTCTTTTTGAAAGAAAATATTTCACCAGGCTCAAAATGGGACTGCAAGGGATAATATTTCAAGAGACATGAAAGGATAACAAAGATGGTCTTTTCTCATTTCAAGCAAGGTCAGTTAAAACCGATAGATTTTGACCTCATCCAGTGTAATGATTGGGACTTGCAAGAGTCATGATTCACGAGTCCATAACTATTGAATCCACTACATGTCATTATGCATACAGCTAAAACTTAGCTATATGATGTGTGGTTCAATTTTAAGTAATTTGTTCGGTCACCTCATGTCATTTCAAACAAGCATCAAGTCATTTCTGTAATCAAAACACTTTTAATCTTCAGGATTGATTACCCTTTATCGCATGTTGGAGTTTGATCAAAATATTTTGTCAAAATACCCTTTGAAAGAAGTATCTCTTGATTTCAAAACAACAAAAAGACAAAGAAAAGACATGTTTCGTTCAAGGATGAGATGTGACCCTAAAAAAAAATGCAAAATGGCAAAAATCCATAACAAAAATGCTTGACAGTTTAACTCCTTCTTGGACCAGCTTCCCTGGCAATATCTATGTTTTGTTGAGCAATTCCGATCACTTGTCATTCTGAAAATGATTGACGACATCATCTTTCGCAAATTGAGTTTGACTCTTGAAACTCTTGCATCTGTTTAACTAAAATGGCCGAGGACCCCCACCATGACAACACATCTCTTGTCCAGATTGAACCACCTGGAAAATAGTGGTTACATGGGATTTGTTGGAGTCAAGCAAAATTCTGGAATCTGGCAGATGTCGGTCGACAAACTTAAGTGGCAGAGGAATGTCAATATTGGCAAAGACATTTGAGCAATTGATGCTACCGTGAGACCTAGATAGACCACATAATTAAGGTTTCACACTGTCAAAGTTATCTCCTGATTCACCTCTCATCATTGTTCTAGAATCCATGGTAGATCCTTCAATCTTTCCTCTCTTCCTAGCTTGTTCAATTCTTCGGCAAATCCTCACAACATTATTTCAGTCTTCCAATGTTGCTATGGTTGGTTAAGGATTGTTAGAAAACTTTCCAACAGCTTGGTAATCTTGGCAGCGCCCAAAAACTTGTAGTATCGCCACTACCAACACGTGGAATATGCCTTATCTCTTCTATGGGAGGAAACGATGAACATGAATGTCCTCTATTTCTTCTTCGATTCCTCTTGAACGGTGCAGCAAACAAGCACCAATAGAGGGAGTTCTGCTCTGTTGAAGTTTCAGTCTAGGCATGTCTCTTCTCTCTACTTTTGCATTTTAATACTGACACTGTTGGAGAAAAATCATAAATGATCTGAAACTACTGTATTCCTTCTTGGATTTCCCACTTACGGATCCACAAACAGATCTCTACAGAGAGAGTTTTACTACGTAGAAATTTGATGTCTGCTAATATTTTTCAAACCAAGTCTGGCTCTTCAACCTGCTACAGTTTCTTCATGTTGAAACTGATGAGAGAAATATTTGTAGCATATGCAATTAGTAAATCCCCTCTTACACTCTCAACTTGCAGCATCATAAACAGATTTTTATAGAAAAAGCTCTACCATGTTGAAGTTCGACGACTGCTCATATTTTCAGACTAGGCCTAACTCCTCTGCCTACTACAATGTTTTTCTCGTGCCACTGGTGGGAAAAAGTTTCAAAGCATATGAAATTAATACATCCCCTTTTCCATTTCCCATTGGCAGATCCACAAATAAATCTCTACAGAGAGAGCTCTACCACGTAGAAGTTCAGTGTCTGATCATGGTTTTTCGGACCAACATCTTGTGCTGTTGAACTGGAATTGAGCTCATAATTGGGGTAGCTTCAAAGAAGACTAATGCACCATGTACAGGAGGCTAGTAGTGGTTTGGTTCCATTAGATGATGTGGAGGCGATGAACACTTATCAGTGCAACTGGACAAGAACTAGATTTGTCATTAGTTGATGACTGAAGGCATTGCTGCTATTGTTCATGACTGAAAAGGAGAGGCAGCTTCAATTGGAAGTGGACAAGCAGTGTTCCCACAGAAGACTGTGCAGACATTCTCTTTCCATTTGATGCTCAACACTTGTTCGAGCAGATCTGAGTCCAGCTACTTCACCTTTGATGCTCTCAAACTCAATCTGATAATGAGCCTCTATCTGACATCTTTCTTCACTTCCATCCTTTCTTCAATCACTTGCAGCACAGCTTGTGCGGGGGAACCTACTTTTCAACCTGGTACATGCATGATAAATGTATGAATATGTCATCTATATGACGAACTCACCCTTCGAGGGGTGACAATATGGTCGTAACTCTTGTATGATGGAACAAGAATCGTGATTTTTGCCCAAACTCTACAATGAAAAATTTTTGAGTGACGGCCATTGTGTCACACACAAGTCTTGAGTTCAAGATGCTTCAAGAAGGGTTTGCTCGGATGCAAAACAATAGCACATACATCCTAAAGACAGGTTCTATTCATTTTACGTGAGACAGGGTAGGTTTGCTACTTGGTCTCTAAAAGGGGTCTCTTGTTGTCCCGGTGATTGCCCTCGTAAAGGCAATATAGGGGCCCAGTAGGTAATGGGTTGGCACGTGTCCAACTATTACCAGTCTAAGCACTCAACGAAGAGTTGGGGTTTACACAAACTTAAACCTTGACTCAAGTCGTAAGGTAAGCTGCTAATCCCCCACCTAACCTAAAGCTTGTGTGTGCTTTCAAAAATTAAAACTTGTGATGCATGAGAGAATTATATACAATGCATGGAAATAAATATTAACAAAGAGATAAAAATGCAAAAACTTAAACACATCAAATACACAAAGCTTAGTCCAATAATGTCAGAAACAGTACCGTCCACAGTGGAGTCGCCATTCTGTCGCACCCTAAAAAAAAATCCGCGCGCATCAGCTGGCGATTTTTTTCGTATGTTGCGTTTGCTTTGAATTCGTTCGTTGGAGTCGCCACCTAGTAATTCATTGAGGGCTACTAGGAAACCTAATGTACTGGTCTTGTCAGAGATCTCGGGTAAGGGACTGGTTGTGGTTAGGGAAGGTATTAGCACTCCTAACGCACCCTACCTGAGGTAAGCTGCTTTGTGTTCTGATGTGATTTGAAAATTTAAAATATTAATTAAATTCTAAGGCTTTAATAAATCAGTTATTAAATCCCCGAATATATGTAGAAACTTGTTCTTACATTTTCATGAAAAATACAACTTGATTTTATTTATCCTTGAGATATTTAACCATATTTAAATTAACAATTAATTCTTTTTGTCTTTTTTTTTTATTTTTATAACATAAATAAAATTAAAAAAAAACACACACACACACAACTTTCTTTTTATTATTTATTTTTCTTTTCTTTTCTTTTCTTTTCTTTTACATCACATCTGTACAATAAAACAAATAACCAAAAATTCAAAACAAATCAAATACAATAATATCTAAATACACACAGCATCTAGAAATTACAAAAAGGAACAAAAAGGAAAAAGGAAAATCCTCGGGAACAGTACTGCACAGCCTTGGTGCCATCTGAACAGTGGCGGCGCGTGGACCTCACGCACCGCCGCCACTGGCGGCGCGTGGGTTCACGCGCCGTCACGGGAAACCGGGCAAACCAGGGGTGTATGGAGCGGCTTCCTCCCCTCTTCGTTTTTCTATCGGCGATGACCTGCAAAATAACCAAAGCCATAACAACCAGTTGATTTTAGTTTTTTTTTATTTCATTTTGTCTTTGAAATCTGCTTCGGCTTTTTTTTTTATCCACTCCGTTTCTCTGCCTCTTCCCTTTTATGTTTCAGGTGGGTCGGTTTGCTATGGCTTTGTCTTCTTCTCCTCTGTTTCGGGTAGCAGATCGTATGCCAAAAGGGGCGGCCGGCGGCTGAGCTTCATGCGTGTCTGTGCAGCGGCCGGTGCCGGTTCGGGCAGATGGATTGCTGTAGACCACTGTGTAGCTGCGATGGAGAGGGGATCGCTGTCGATGATGAGGCGGAGGAGCGAACAGATCGAGTATGTGGGCGTGCCGCCGATGCTCGGTTCGAACTAAGGTCGTCGGGTCTGTTCGGTGAAGGAGGAAACGTCGTGAGTGAGAGTTGAGGGGTGCTGGATCGTGGCTGCTGTGAGGCAGATCGGAGGAAGAGAGGGAGTTGTGGTCGGGTTTGTGAAGGAGAGGACCGGGCCGTGGAGAATGGGAGAGTGAAAGGGAAAGTCAGGGGAGATGGTTGTGGGCGGCCAGGAGAGGCAGGGGCCGGCCGGGATTGAGCTGGTTGGGGTTGGCTGTGAGAAGGAAAAAAATGGCTTGGGGGGGCCGGCGGCTGTTTTGAGAAAAATGGGAGAAGATAGGTTTAGGGTGGGTTTTTTTTGTATTTTCTGGTGTTTCCAAAATTAGCCCTTGTATCAAAATTGGCCCCCCTTAAAAATTCAGTGTAGCATGGTATTTATAGGAAAAGTTTTGCTAGGTTTTCAAACTAGTCCCTCAACTTTTCCTTTCCTTCTCTTTTCCTTTTTTTTTGTAAATTTTGATTTTTCTTTTTCTTTTTTTGTATTTTTTTGAAAACGAGCAATATCAACGTCGACTCGATGAGGAAAATCAATGATTTTAAAAATGACGCGTGAAAAGTCGAACGCCTTTGAAAATCTTTTAAAAATTTAAATTTTTTTTAGACGACGTTGAAAATGCTAAAATGATGAAAATATATTAAAAAACATATTTTTTTGGATTTTCTTTTTTTTCTCTATTTTTGAATTTTTTAAAAATAAATCAAAACATGGGTCAAAAAATGGGTAGCAACAAATTTTTTGGTTGGCCTTCATGGTTCTTACTCAGCAGTTAGAAGCCAATTATTGCTCCAAACTCCCTTGCCATCTATGGGCAGAGTCTTTTCCCTGCTTCTTCAAGAAGAGAGTCAGAGATCCCTAACAAATGCAGTAGGGATTCCAATTGATTCATAAGCAATGATTGCTGAACAATACCACAATCAAAATTCCAGATCCGGTTCAACATATACTACATGCTTTGCTAAACAAAAAGGAAAAACTAAGGCAACCTGCTCCCACAATGGATATCCTGGACATGTTATTGATAAATGTTTTCAAATTATTGGATACCCTCATGGATGGAAGGGGCCAAGAGGAAAAAGATCTGCCACCTTGCCACAGACCAGCAGAAACTTTCATAGATTACCAACTGCACATAATATTGTTGTCTTGGAGCAACATCTTGACACTCCTAACATTGTTTTCTCTCAAGAACAGATGCATAATCTACTCACTCTAGCAAATAGCATTTCCAACTCAAAGATAAATAACACTACTAAAGAAGTATCTACATCAGGTATATCATTTTCATGTCATACAATATCTTCACCTCAGAACAGATTTTCATGGATTCTTGATACCGGAGCCACAGATCACATGATTTGTAGCCCTCTTCTTTTCGAATCCATCATTCTGCCTAAAACTCAGTCCAAAGTTCATATGTTAAATGGTCAACATGTACCAATTATTTTCACTGGGACGGTTAAATTTTCTCCTGACATCATTTTACACAATGCACTTTATGTTCCAGCTTTTAATATCAATCTGATTTCTGTTTCAAGATTAACTGCTGATAACACTGTTGGCTTATTTTTCCTTCACACAAAAAGTATCCTGCAGGATCTAAGCAAATGCAAGATGATTAGGCTTGCTGAAGCTGAATCTGGTCTATACAATCTTCACAAACCCCCTGATCAAACTACTAAAGGCTCACCTCCTAGATCAAAAATCAAATCCTGTGTTGTTGCCACCAATCTCTGGCATTTACGTTTAAGCCACATCCCTACCTCCAAAATCAATCTTTTGAACAAAATTGATCCTTCAATCACTATCAGTAACAATTCCATTTGTGAAATTTGCCCCCTAGCTAAACAAAAGCGGTTGCCCTTTTCTTTGTCTGTTAATCAATCCATAAAAGCTTTTCAATTAGTTCACATTGACATTTGGGGACCCTTCTCTGTTACCTCTTATTCTGGTTATCAATTTTTCCTTACCATTGTAAATGATTTCAGTAGATTTACTTGGTTATTTTTAATGAAATCTAAATCTGAAACAAGAGATCTTCTTAGCAACTTTCTAGCCTATGTTCATAATCAATTCAACACCAAGATTAAAACTCTCAGATCAGACAATGGACAAGAGTTTAATATGCCTACTTTTTACCAAAAACATGGCATCATTCATCAATTAACCTGTGTTGAAACACCTGAACATAATGGAAGGGTTGAAAGAAAACATCAACACCTGCTAAATGTAGCTAGATCTCTTATGTTTCAATCCCAACTCCCTTTAACTTATTGGACAGATTGCATTCTCACAGCCACTCACCTAATCTATAGCACCCCTTCCCTCATTCTCCAAAATCAAACACCTTATCAAGTTCTTTATCACAAACCACCACATTACAATTACTTAAGGGTATTCGGATGTTTATGTTTTGCTAGCACAATCACACACAACAGAGGCAAGTTTCATCCAAGAGCCACGAAATGCATTTTTCTTGGATACCCCCCACACATTAAAGGATATAAAGTGCTTGACTTATCAACCTGCAAAACTTTTGTGTCTCGCAATGTTGTTTTTCATGAATCCACATTCCCATCTATTCCAAACAAAGTTCATAAACCCCTTGTGTTTCCTAACTATCCTCAAATTTTTTACTCTTTTCCTTGTATCCCAGCACAATCAACTCTAAATGATTTTGTTGTTCTTGCAACATTACCTTTACAACCTTCTGGTCCTCACACTTCTCCCCTGCCTCATCATAATATTTCCCAACTTAGAAGGTCTGAAAGAAATAAACATCCACCTAATTACTTAAAGCAGTATTATTGTGGAAATATGGCTCAGATTACTTCAGCAACTCCAAGCTCTTCAGATTGCTCCCTTCCTAGTAAGCCATACTCTATCTTTTCTTTCTTGTCCAACTCCAAATTATCTTTACAATAATGTGCTTTCACTTCTTTTGTTTCATCTGTTTTTGAACCTAAAACTTACAAACAAGCTAACTCCATCCCTCATTGGCAAAATGCTATGACAAATGAAATCATAGCTCTTGAGCAAAACAGAACTTGGGACTTAGTAATTCTGCCACAAAATAAATCTGTCATTGGATGTAAGTGGGTATACAAAGTGAAATTCCAAGCTGATGGACAGGTAGAAAGATATAAGGCATGTTTGGTAGCAAAAGGATACACACAACAAGAGGGAATTGATTTCTTTGATACCTTCTCTCCTGTTGCAAAGATCACAACAGTACGAGTTCTTCTCACCATTGCTGCAGTCAACAATTGGCATTTACATCAACTTGATGTAGACAATGCCTTCTTACATGGTGACTTACATGAGGAAGTATATATGCAATTACCACCTGGTTACTCAAATCACAATGATCCTAGAGTTTGCAAGCTCAAAAAGAGCATATATGGTCTCAAACAAGCTTCAAGACAATGGTTTTCCAAACTATCTGCATCTCTACTACACTTCGGATTTCTACAAGCCAAATCAGATTCTAGCCTCTTCATCAAGCAATCTACCACTGACTTTATTGCAGTTTTAATCTATGTTGATGATGTTCTCATCGCTTCTAACACTCTTACAGCACTTAACACAGTCAAACAATACCTTCGCATGACCTTCCCTATCAAAGATTTGGGAAACCTAAAGTACTTCCTCGGCATTGAGGTAGCTAGATCTGCAAAAGGCATTGTTCTTTGCCAAAGAAAATATGCCTTAGACATACTTACAGATAGTGGCTTTTCTGACGCTAAACCTGTCAATTTTCCAATGGAATCCACACTGAAACTCAGTACACATGATACTAGCCCTCCCTTGTCTGATCCTGCATCTTTTCGTAGACTAATTGGCAGACTTCTCTATCTCACACTCACACAACCAGAGTTATCCTATGCCATCCAAACTCTCAGCCATTTCATGTCAAACCCTCACACTCTGCATATGCAAGCAGTAGAGAGAGTTCTTCGGTATCTTAAAGCAATACCAGGTCAAGGATTACTTCTCAAAGCTGATTTTACTCTTCATTTAAAGGCTTATTCTGATAGTGATTGGGGAGGTTGCATTGACACTCGTCGAAGTGTTACTGGCTATCTAGTCTTTCTTGGAGATTCACTCATCTCCTAGAATCTAAGAAACAACCTACTGTAAATAGGTCCTCAGCAGAAGCTGAATATCGGGCTTTGGCAACTACATCGTGTGAAATACAATGGTTGACTTATTTATTGGCAGATTTCCACATACCTCATTCTCAGCCTCCATTACAATACACTTACAACAAACCGGCCTCAGAAATAGCTTACAACCCCGTCCATCCTGAACACACCAAACATATCCAACTTGACTGTCATCTTGTACATGAGAAATTGTAAGAAGGACTACTTACCATCATTCACATTCCTTCCAAATTTCAATTAGCAGATGCACTCACTAAACCACTTGGTTATCACACACTTAATCCTATCCTTGGCAAGATGGGAATGGTAAATATTCATTCTCATCTTAAGGGGGGATATTGGAATCTACAGCATACTATCAATACACAAAAGGAAGATATGCACCCTTCACAGATTGCAGAGCAAGCAACGCATGCAAACGAATCACCTAACACAGAAGACTAAAGAAGACTAGCCATTCTATCATTACTTATATATATATATATATATATATATATATATATATATATATATATATATATATATATATAAACATTGTAAATTGTGATTATAACTGCTATATATAAAAAGTTAGTTATATATTGTTAAGTTAGTTAAGTTAGTTAACAGAAGTTAGTTACAATATGTGTATATATATGTATTCATGTACTCTGAGAACAGTAACAAAATAAGAGAAGAAAATATTGCATGCAGATTGCAGACTTTCTAAAACTTGCAATTCTTTTTTCTTCTCTCATAAAGAAATTCATTCTCTTCTTCTTTCTCTACTTCTGCAGTATTGAACAAATCTACTGCAGCAAATTCTTCATAATATGCAGAATGATGGAC